>NW_005842482.1:518155-578605 GCF_000455745.1 Alligator sinensis
TATTTTAAAAGCTTGATGAAAAATGTATACATTGCATGTACCATCAGGTGATTGTATCATCAGTGAATGCTAAACAATAACATTTTCAGGTTGTTGTTATAATTTGGTCAGGCCCTACTAGACCAATCAAGCACAATCAAAAGGTTTGTGGCTGACACTGTAACAAGCGTAAGGTGAAAACAGCTTACAGGCTTTTGAATTTCAACAGCTTGGTTTCAGTACATAACAAAAAACTGGAAGAGTTTCAAAATATGTACTTACACATGTATAGATTATTATGAAGACATTTGTAAAGAACAGTAGATGTGCATGCCACCTACAAGTTTTGTACATGTACACACAAGTATGTGTAAGGCTAGGTTTAGTGTTTGCTGGTTAGAACATGGAGAAATAAAAATAGCTTAATAACTTTTGAAAAGAAGTTAGATGGACAATTTTCATTTCTTCAGGGTAGCTCTAGGTGATGGGGATGATGATGATTATTAATGCTAAAGTGGGCTAAAAAAAAAGTTTGAAGTTATATACCACCATGTTTCCTGTTTCATTATCGGGAAAGTGAACTGTAGAAATGATCTGTAGCCTGATCATTTAGGAGCCTCTTTTTAAGAATTATAATCCCAAAAATTTAGGTGCCTGACCCTTAGAAGTATAAGGCACCCTTGATTTGGGCACCTATGAAGAGTGATTCTGGGTTCTGCATCCAGGTTCTCTATTCAGAGAATGGGAAAATGTAGGCATCCTTGCAGGGGAATTTCTAGTGCACTTCTAGGTGACTGGATCCAGCCTGTGGATGCTCCTGCAGTGCTCTAAATGGGGCTGACCCCCACCCATTCCCCTCAGGGCAGCCTATATTTCGCTAGCTCCTGCACCTGCCAGCCTAGGCCCAGACCAGCGTGTGCAACTTCCATCAGGACTGTTCCCAGTATGGCTCCAGCTGGCCAGCTGCTGCTCTGCTTCCTTTGCCTCCAATGGCACCTCCTCCTCCCACTTCTGCCTCCGCTGCACTATGCTGAGCTGCCAGGTGGGAAGCTTCAGCCAGGCAGCCCCGCTGTATGTGAGTGGAGCACAGCAACATGTGGCTGGCTACAGCCACACCAGGAACAGCCCCACCAAAAGCTGCATGATGGCTGGGGCCAGGCAGGAGCTTAGTGTGGGCAGCAGTGTAGTGTGGGCTGCCGCAGAGCGGGCTCAGCCTTATGCAGAGTGCCAAAGATCCCACACACCCCCAAACGGCAGGATGTGGTATGTGCAGGGAGTGATTTGCAGCTCAGCCCAGTCCCCAGCCCTGAGCTGTCATTGCCCTCTGCCCAAGTCCCATGATCCCAGCCTTGCTTGCCCATCGTGGTCCCAAACACTGCTCTCCATCCACCCAAATCCTCATAGGGAGTTTTGGTGAGTTGTTGCATTGCGGGAGGTGGAGGAGGGGAGGGAGGGCAAGGCAGGTAATTGCTCACTCCTGGCCTAGAGCTAAGCAAAGGGAAACATTACAGAGATGTATCTGAACTCCTGAACCTCTCTGGAGTTTAGGTAAAACCTCGGGTTGCACATAAAGTGCTTTCATTTACTTGGGATCCAGAGCAACTCTTTCTTCTTCTAAAGACAGAGCTTTACCTGAGCATGGTGGTGATCCGGACACCATTCTGATTCTGCTTAAATATTCAAGAACACAACAGCTATGCAATTACCTACAAGGGCCCCGGGGAGGAAGTGGAGGGTGTGTAAAACATTTAATACAATTTTACAAAGTGACATCCTGCTCCTGATTCTAGTCTTGCTGGTTTACGCAAAACAAACCAAAAATGGAAAAGATCTTGGTCTGTTAAACTTTTTCAAACGTAAAACTTTATTTTGTTAATCTTTTAATTTCTAAATGACCTCAACATAGGTGGATAACATGTTTTTGCTTTGAAAATGTTTAAAATGTAGTTAAGTTTGCTTTAAATGCAATAACCGCATGCTGGTGTGATTAAAGATTTCATGGAAGTAGTAGAAGCACAATTATATACAGATTAAACAGCCACCATTGTCCATAAACATGCCTAATTTAGATCTGCTATTGCTCCAGTTGAAATAATTGGCAAAACTAAGGACTTTGTCAAAAAAATCAATTTTGTGTGTGCCTGTATATGTCTGTGGTGGCAAACAGAAAGAAGATAAAAAAGCCTGATTTCATAAGCTATGTATAACTAATCAAGATGTCTGCAGCCAGTTCTGTGTTACCCAAGATTAACTGAATTCATGCATTATTTACTTACTGCATCCTGGCCAAATTGTATAGATAGTTTCTGCTTTTATGGTTTTGTTTGTTTGCTGCATACCTTCTTTACATGGATTTTCTGTCACAGTTGTAGGGCAAAGACCCTTGAATCTTATTAATCAGACAGCTGGCCAAACTTTTGTGTTTTGAGCTTGATATCAGACAAAATTTTGCCTTCCTGCTGTGCAGAGAAAATGCTGGGAAAGAATGAAATCCCAAACACAGACTGCTTCCTGATTTTGATATTTCTACACTGTGCTTCTTTTCATGAAGGTAGACTGTCTATTTGCTGCCAGTTTGTAAAAGTAATATGAAATAGAGTTGTTTTATTAAGAAAAGAAGAAAAGCCAAATTGTTTTCCTTTCACCTAATACTTACATTCAACAATTTATTCATGCCTATGCCTTCTATCTAAACTGAAGTAAGGACTAAGTTCTGTGTTAACTTCCATCCTGTGGAAAATTATTACTCGTGTGTGTGTGGCAATTGCAGAATCAACTTGGGAGCTTTTATGTAATTGTATATAAATAAAAATTACAGGATTAGAAATACCTTCTTTTAAAATTACTTGCTTCAAATCAATTTCTTGGTCAAGAAAATCATTATTTAAAACATGGTAAATTATGAGATAATCCCCTCTCCAAAGTAAATATTTTGCTTGGTCCTACTGTTAAAAAATATTTATTTTTTATCTAGTAATTTCAATAGGTTTGTTTGATTTAGTTACTCGATTTGGCAATTATAATATTCCATTTTACAATATGACTTCATTTTTATGGAGTTCAAATGCCAAACACATGCCAATTTACAGCTTGTTAAACAAGCCACTTCTTTTATGTTTATAGGCTTTAATATAAAGTGAGCTATTTACTTGATTTTTCATTCTTCATTGGTTTGGTAACAGCCTAATTAATTTGTCAGACAGGCAGTAATGCAAAGTATCGTATGGTAGTAAAATGTTGCTATTTCTAAATTAATGCAGACAAGATGTGGTACCGTGTGAAGCAGAAGTGTCTGTCCTGGGGATATCTGCAAGGGCGAGCATGCACAGCAATCTCTGGTCCCATCCAGTTTGGAGTGAAACAGGACCCATATTTTTAGGTGGTTTGCCTTATCACTATGTAACCAAACAGGTATGTATATTTTTAAGAGTACTGTACCATATTGTCTTGTGTGGAGTAAATACGTGCATAGAATAAATGTTGTATTTCTATTTGTAATTATGATAGACTGTTTACAACAGAATGCTGATGACCCATTCTGTCATAAATTGGCAATATTCTTGAAATCTAAGAAGTTATTGTTAGGAAGTATAGATTTAGGGTTGAGAAACATTCATACAAATATGGCACAAAAAACAGAAACCCCAAACAACCACTCATGTGCTTATATTATTATTATCAGCTAGGGGTGCACAATAGAGATTTTGGGAGTCGATAGTGATATCCATTTTTTTAAGGAGGCATATTAGCTGATACCAATCCTATTTCTGATATACAGCTCAGCAGTTTGAAGAGCAGTGTCCTACTGGTAAGTCTGTTGTGGTGGAAGGGGAGGGGGAAAGGAAGGGGCGTGGGGGAGGGGTGCAGATCAAGGCCCCTGTGGTTAGGGAGGGAGTGGGGCTGGGGCTGGGGCAGGCGCTGCCCAGCCAGGGTGAGGCAGGGCACAGGATAGAGCTGCAGCTTGTCCAGGGGGCATGAGGATGGGTGGTGGGCAGACAACTCCCACTGTTGTCTGCACCCTGGGAAGGCATGGGAGGTATGTGCCCCTGGGTCTGTGTGCAGGGCAAGGTGGGCTGTGGCCGGGGCTGCACCATTCTCTTCCTATCTGGGTCTGGGCCAGGCTGCGCTTGGGGCAGGCAGCAGCAGCACTAAGAGAGAGGGTATGGGGGAGATACAGCCACCCCAAAATTCACTGCAGCCTCCCCAACTCCCACTCCCAATGCCACTGCCTGAGTGCAGCCTGGCCCAAGTCCCACCAGGAAGAGCCTGATGCAGCCCTGGCCCCAGCCTACAGTGGCAGCCCTCCCTGCCCTGTGCAGATCTGGGGGCATATGGCCCCCATGCCTTCCCAGGGTGCATGCAGTGGTGGAAACTGTCCCCCTCCCTGCACCCCCGGACAAGCTGTGGCTCCATCTTGTGCCCCACCCCACCCCAACCCAGCTGTGCAGAACCTGCTCCAGCCCTAGCCCCACTCCCTCCCTTACTGCAGGAGCCTTGATTTGCCCCCCCCCCCAACTCTTTCTTCCCCCTTCCTCTTCCACCACAACAGATTTACCAGGTGGATGCAGCTCTCTAAGCTGCTGGGCTGTGCTCCTCACTACCTACATGGCTGAGCACATGCATGGGGAATTTTTCAGCAACATTATTGGCCATACCAGGCAAAAAAATCAGTTTCCAATACAGTCAATTTTCTTTATATCAGTGCTGCTCTGATATTAGACCAATGTATCACTGCACCTCTATTAACAGTTTCTGACTTAAGAATGTATATTTCTCTTGAAGTGGAAAATTGTTTTCCAGTGATTTTATTTTCTAAATGAAATTACAAAATGTTCATCAAATGTTGTTTATCTTCATTTGGAGCAAAAGACCATTATGGCTGCACTTATTTAACTTCCTCTTTATCCAAATGTTGTTCATTCAAACTGATCACTCATTCTACTTGGTTGTTGATTACATCTTGATTACATATCAAATTGTATTTAAAATAGCAATACATCTTTAATAGATATTTTGTAGCAATAAATAATTAACAAACTTTTTTTAAAAAATTGAAATTAATAAAAAAAAACAAAAACCCACACACAGGCATTTCACATGCCCCAAAGAATGTAGAGTGGGAAACTAAACAATCTGAGTCTATTTAGTTTATCTAGAAAAGGTTAGTTACAAAGTAACTTGTTCATATTTTATATTCAAGTGCCTATAGACAAGGGAGACTTACATGATTACAGGACCCTTTAATGTATGTGAAAAAGGCATAATGAGATGCTACAACCAGAATGCAAGCCAAGATATATTTCGATTAGAAATAAGGCACTTTCAGTAAGGGTACTTGGTCAGTTTGCCTAGGATGGACATGGTGGAATATCCATTTATTTGCATTCTTCAAATGAAGATTAACTATGTTTCTTAAGAAGTGTTTGAGCTCATTATGGCTTGATGATGGAATTTGTGAGGGAAATTGTATAACCTGTTTTATGCAGGAGATCCAGTTAGCATACCATAATGACCTTAATCTATTATTCTATTAATTTCTGGGAACATCATTTGTAAAGCCAGATTTTTCTGGTAACAGGATGCAGTATAACTCCTGGAAGAGCTACTGGTAGCAATCGATTCTTAGATTCCAAGGGCCCAGTGATGTTTCATTAGTTAGGTGCCTTGGTGGAATTTTTCTTCATGTCTCCAAGTGACAGCTTTCTAGCCATATAAATGGATTTTTGGCACGTGCAAATAGTGATTCTGCTTCCCTTTCAGTGTGGATGCATAGACTAGGCATGTTCAGTAGGCTTTAAACTGGTTAGGCAGATGTATAGCTATATATATGTGCCCACCTTGAGCACCTACATCAAAAAAAAATTGCTGCCCAGAAACTGTAACTAACCACTATAGACCTGGTTAGCAGTGTTCATTTGAAATTAGGAAGAAGGAAGAACAAGGTGGCTTCTTAGGCTGCCTATAGATGTGCTTGTTCTCATTCTAATTAGAATAGAGTCTGGTCTGAATCATTCTAATTAAAACTCTCAAGCACTACCTTAATACATCACATGTATTAAGCCCTTCCACGTTTTAAAAAGTCTACAGGGCTGCTTTAACTAAGGCTTGTCAAGTAAGCTTTAGTTAAAGTGTCGCCTGTAGCCTTTTTAAAATGTGGGGTCTTAATACATGTGACAGTGAGCCACTTTAGAGGGACTGTTGGGGAAACTCTCTAATAAAAATGCCCCCCACCCCCAAGCATGTATATAGGCACCCTTAGAGACTACCTGGTCAGAGAGGCACAAGCTTGTGTAGGTGACAGCCTACTTCATCTGATGCTAAGCACTGATAAATGAGGGCAGCTTTCCTATGTTTTAGCCTGAATATTTGAGTGCTTATGAAATTCATCCAAGATGGAAGAGACCTGGTGTGGCAAAGTGGGGCTCCCCGCCTAGCCACAGTGCTAGGTTCCCCACTTGCCTTTGGGCATGCCACCCACCTGACTTTCCTGCCACAGCTTGTTCTTAATTAATTAACTATCTTAATTAAGGTGGGAGGCTGCCCATTTTATGCCCTAATGCCAAAGGGCGCTATCTGTGGCTCCATACCTCCCCTACACCGTAGCCCATGCCTCGCAGATGGCATCTAGATGTTACCATGCTCCCGGCTTACCACCAGAGCAAGCTTAGGCCATGCTGTCAGGCCTCAGTCTCACGCACATTCATACCACTCACCTCTCACTCAGGCCTCACACACTCCACCCTCTCTCACAGGGTCTCTTTCATCCATCAGCAACTTATTCTGCCTTACTCCCTCTTGCAGCGGGCCCCTTAGGCCATAGGCTTAGCTAGTCCATTCCTTGGATGGCAGACGTACCATCTTTTGGGTCTCTCCTGTGACCCTTACTGGGATAGTGGCCAGCCAATTACCTGACCAGGTCTAAGCTTACTCTGACCCCTTCCGGGGGCAATTCTATGCGTATATAAAACATACTGGGCCCTCAGCCCTCTGGTTCTTCTCCCCCTTTACTAGGGCTCCTCATCTCTGCCCCCTCACTGGGGCTCCACATGACCCCCTTCACTCGGGGCTTGATTCTTCTCCCCCACACAGGGGTACTTCATCTCCACCACCTTTCTGGGGCTACCCCTCACTCAGGTCCTCATTTCCACCCCTCACTGGGGCTCTACACCACCCCCTCACTTAGGGCCATGGGACTTCACTCCCCAGTGGGCTCAGGTGACCGTAGCTGTGCCTGGCCCCACACTCTCCCTCCT
The DNA here is from genome assembly GCF_000455745.1 of Alligator sinensis. Classification (NCBI taxonomy): domain Eukaryota; kingdom Metazoa; phylum Chordata; order Crocodylia; family Alligatoridae; genus Alligator; species Alligator sinensis. The sequence continues at coordinate 525,388 of NW_005842482.1, forward strand.
TGGGGTCTAGAACCCTCAGGACTCAGGTGGCCACAGCCATGCCTGATACCCACTACCTCCGATGTTACACAAACCCACCCAAAGGTGAGGGCTAGCGTTAAGGCACCCCACCTGCCTTTCACCAGGGTGATAACTTGCCTGGCATTTCCTGGGGACTCCCACACCACTGAGAGTCCCACCAGACCACCCACTTCCAGCAAGGTGCAGTTTTATGTCATGCCCAGGACCAGGAGCCTCCAGACCATCCCCTACAGCTCCTCCCTTATCTCCAGGATGATACATAGAGCCTCCCAGCCAGGCAATGTTACTGCCTTCCAAGCCAGCAGGGAACTGAGCTGTTTATATAGGCAGCCAGGGATCTAAAATGGCTGTCTCAATCAAGCACCTGCTGGCTGCTTGGCTGTGGTCTTAAAGTGGAAGGCGCCAACAATGCCCTGCCACACACCTTCCCCCTTTAAAAGGGTACATGGGGGATGTTCCCCCTGCTGCTCCTCCAAGCAGGCTCTGCTCAGAACCTGTGAGAACCCTAAAGTGGCAAGCACGCCAAAGGTGCTCTGCCACACACCTTGCCCCTCAGAATGAGATCGGGGGAGGAGGAGGGGTTCACCTGGCTGCCTTCTATGCTGGCCTACTGCAGCCCCTGCTACTTGATGAGCACTCCAAAGGTGCTCCACCCCACCTGGGTTCTAGTACCTTTTCCCAGAATAGGTTTGAATCTGTACCTGACTTCTTAGCATAGTGTTCTAGCTGCCATGTCACAGGTTAAGCATTATCTAGCTAGTCCCTTCTCCAGGATGTTTTTTGAGAGATACGAAATGAAAAAAATAAAATGTAGAATAGCTTGTTGAAATGGCCACTTGCCTGGAAAGTTGCAGGCTCTGGAGCTTTGCTTTCAGTAGAGAGCCTGCTTCCCACTCCACTGCTCTCTGTGATTTTATTTAGTAACCATGAAATGCAATGGGTTGTGGTTCAACTTCAAAAGGAATACTGGAGAAGGGTCTAGTTAATGCCTAACCTGGGTCTCCTACTTCCTGGGTGAGTACCCTAATCATTCAGCAACTGGGGCCAAAATTTGGGAAGGCAATTGCCCTGCTTTTTCCTGGGTGGATGCACGTATGTGCCCATCCAGTGCATAGTCAATTGGACATGTTTAGCCTACTCACACATACTTATCCAGCCACAGTACAGGAGTAGGGTCAAAAACACTCACAACACAGCTAGAAAACTGCCATTTAGGAGAATGAAAGGAAATAAAACTCTGTTATTTGCGTCCTTAGGTATCTTAGGTATCTGTTCTACCCTGCCCAAGTCCCTGAAAAAAATATTTACATGTAATGTAAATGCATCGTCATCTTAGCCTAAAAAACTACTAACATAAAGACTTGAGCATGGAGGAATAATCTCACTTTAAGGTGCTGAAATCCACTTAGGCATTTTGTAGATGGACTAGGATCTGGTGCCTAGGCTGTAGGCTAAGTACAGACAGTCAAAAAGCCCAAGGCTGAACCAATTAAATATTGACAGGTTAGTCTAAGCTGCAAAGATTGAAGTGATAAACAAATGAATAGACATTCACATTTGATTCCATAAAGGCATCCACATGTCTGCAGTGGCCCAGGCAAGATGCTGATGGGGGCGGGGGACAGGGACAGGGACAGGGGCTAGAACTAGAGCACTCCCTGCTGCTTGGCTGGAACAGATAGCTTGGGCCACATCTAGCCCACCTACCCTGAAAAGGGGCGGTTTATGTTGGAGGTGCAAAGCATCCTGGGATGCTAGGGGACTGTGAGTTAACTTGAATATGGAAGGGATCCAGGACAGAAGTTCAATAAACCAATTTAACCTAAAGCAGTTAAGTCTGATACTACATCCATCCAGGTTTATCTTAAACCAGTTTTGGCCTTTTTGAAAGTGGTTTAGGTGCATTGCACTTCTGTTATGTTACAGATTTGATCTGGTTTTCGATCACATACTTGATTTATTGTAATTTCTGTCCCTATTCTAAGAGTTCTAAAGAAACTCATTATTGGATAAAGTAAAATATTTTAATATATAAGGATAGAAGCAGAACTATTTAGAAAAAGTAATCAAGGACTTTTTTCAGTCTTTTAGCTTTTCAACTTTTAAGCCAAACAATTAATGCACTTTAAAATTCTTATACCCCATGGACATTTTGTGTCCTTTTTGTGACAGTGAGAGTTAGAAAAACCCTTTTGTTTGTTTGGCCTTAAATAGAAATTAACTACTGAATCAAGACTTTTTTAAAAGAAATAATGTCATACTAATACAAAAGAAATTCAGGCAGGCAGGGTTCCTAGTCAAGGGCATGCATTCAGCATTGTTTGTACTGCAAACCTTGAAATATATTTTGGTGTTGGAGTTAATGCACTAACACATCTATTTTGTGTTACTCACTCATACCTGAAAGTACATTGCAGTTTACAATAGTTACTCTTCTAGTACCTATATTTATTTTACCAACTACTGAAAAATACAGTTTTTACTTGTTAACTGATTAGGAGTGTCTATGATGGCACAACCTCCCTTTTATATAAAACTGCAATGTGTCATTGGTTTGTGTGTGTATGTTGTCCTTTGTGGGTGAAGATGACCACATCCAGCAGGGGGAAGAAGAGAGAAAAGAAATGGGAAAGAAAATGAAGATAATGTGGAACGTGATTAGCAGAAGGGCAAAAGATTATATAGAGAAGGAGAACTGGTGAATTGGGTGCAGATGAATATTTTAGATGATTTAATTATTTCATCCTTTTTCATTTTATAGGTGTCTCTTATGGGTTATATGCCTAACAATTTTAAAATTAAGATATGGGTGAAAGGGGGAAACAATATAAGATGCAGGGGTGGATAGCACACTTGATAGGAAAAGAAAGAGTTGGGACCTTTTGATTTAGTATGGATGCAGTCCTATTTTTGTGATTATTTTTCACAAGCTGGCAAAAGTTTAATTGCTATTGCACTATAATATTTTATTGTTATGCTGGTACAGGAAAATATAGCAATCAGAAAAAAATAGCAAAACAGGGAAGTTATAAATAAACAGTGTACTCTCTAGGGGTCTAATCCTGCAGTCCTTACTCAAAAAACTGTCCTTTAATTTCAAGGGAAATTTTTGTTGAGCTACGATAGCATACTTTGTATACTGTAGTGAAAGATGTAAGGTACATGTTAGATTTGTTGTGCCTTATAAAAAGGTAAACAATTTCTGTCTTAACCCTGTATTAATGTTTTTAAGCTGTTCTGAGACACAAAACCACCTAGGAATACAAACAAAACTATACACAAAAAAATGTTATTTCAAATAATAAATGTTTTAAAATGTAGTCTGAAATATGAAGATACATTTCAGGGTAATTGCTTCAAAGCTAACTTTAGTATCATTAATTGTTTACAATATTGCGTTCCACTGCAGAGAATGTAAGATCAGTACACTTGAAAGGAAATTAAAGGTTGTTGTCAAATACTTACACTAATAGCTGATTGCATTAATAGTGTTATTTCTGCTACTATAATTGTTTCAGTAATTTATATTTCTGGGTTTAATATTATTATAACACTGAAGATGTCAAATGTCAATATCACTTCATATTCCTTCCATGCATAAAATTATGTTATGAATCTTTGTAAGCCCTAAAGATATAAGCTTTCATAAGAAAGGGAAACTTAAGTGCTAGAAGATCATTAAAAAGTGAAAGGGGAAGTATGCAAATACGTAGGTAGTTGTTGCCATATCCATTTTACAAATGGTGAAACAGAATTTAAGCATCTCTGGTCTCAGAGAGTGTGTCTACACATGATGCTAAAGCAGCCAAAAATATTACATATGTTGTGTAGGCATCCAAGCACACCTAGTAGACCAGGTACCTTCAGGGACTTGAACATCTTCCCAGCTTCAAAGTGGATCACAGTACAGCTTAGGTGGGATTTAGAGGTCAAAGTGATCAAACCAGATAGCTTCTGAGAATGACCTAAAGTCCAAATGCAGTTGCATAAGGAAATTGGCATAAATCATACCCACTTGCCCAGTACTAAAGAAAGTTCAGGTGTGACACCTAATATTAGAAATGAAATATGTCTGGTTCTTAATACCTTGGTTAGACCACTACTTTGTCATTTTATATAGTTGTTTGAGCCACATCCAAATAAGCCTTGTAGGAGCCCTCCAATTAGCTGTCACATCTTAGGCTCCTTGTCCCAGGAGACTGATACAAAAAAAAAAAAGTTAGGCACCTAGAATCCATATATGATAACCAGAGAGAGCTGTGTGCCTCCATGGCTACCAAAGCAGCCAGGTGCTAAGCAGGCAGACACCTACAGTTAGTCAATAGTGGGTAATCTCTAAATTGCAGCTCTTCCTACATGCTAAGGCATCTGACTCAGGCCTCGGCACTGTCATCATCTTAGAATAAAGTGTACAAAGGAGTGATTTCTCCGTCATTTATCATGGGGGTAGAGAAGCTTTTCTGTCTACCGGTCATAATGATTCATCTTGGGTCAGATGTGGGCAGATGGGTGCTAGGACTTGGCCACTTGTCTCTACAGTGGCATGAAAAGAGTGATCATAGATAAAGCCCTCCCCTGCTGAATGCTGCCGTAAGGAAAACAAGGAGGAGAAAGTGTGATTCTGTAGTTCATGGAGGAGGAGAAGGGGAGAGTTCTAGGTTCTAGTCGCCATGCCAGGGTTCTTTTCCTTCTTTCCCCTCTCTCTCACTAATGTCAGTAAATTGCAGAAATAACTCTGGCTCCATAATCCTCTTTTTCCCATTCCTAACTAGAAAGGCAGCATGGGAGCTGGAATCCATTTAGCCTTCATTCAACCTGGATTATAATATGGGGAGTTCCTAGTAGTGTCACAGGTTTTCTCCCATTCTCGTCTCTGAGGAGCTGATGATGTTCTTAGATAAATGAAGTATATGCAGTATTGTCCAGACTACGCTTCTACTACAGAGCAGATACTTGCCCTTAAACAGTAATGTCCTTAAACAGTGGCAAGTTTGGCTGTACCTTGATGGCATATTGCCTGCATTCTAATACTGGATGTTAGTTGGAAAGATGTCTGTTAGGATCTGTAATCATGCAAGTTTTACTGGGTCCTATCTGTCTGTGTAGCAGTAAGCCCTTCCCAACCTCATAGGCCAACTCAGGTTTTCAGGCTGCCTCTGCTACCTGTGCTGTCTGATTAGCAGCACATCCCTTAAATACACCTGAGGTGACTAAACATAAGCTGCTCAACTCTCACATTCCTGCATTGCCTCTGTGTTCTGAACTTTGACTTCTGACTTCAGAGTCTTGACTTGTTCCTCACCTCTGATTCCCAGCTGGGACCAACTGCTTTAGATCATAGCCCTGACTACTGGGCTGGATCACCTTGGTCCTGGTAAGATTAGTTGGTTGTGTAATGTATATGATATGATCAAGTTGCATGTTCATTTTTCTGGTGTTGGCAGAGTTTTTACCAAACTGTAGCACAGTATTTTGTCAAATGACTACCAAAGGGTATGGAGACCTCCAAACTGTTTGTCTGTGCATTGGGTTTCCAGGTGATCCCTGTTGGAATAGTCTGAAGACAGTTTTGCTTCTGATCTTCTGAGCTACTATATTGAAGTTATGTATATATGAGTGTGTGATCCAGGGTGACCTCTGGAGATGGTATTTATTAGGTTATAGGTGAATAGTAAATAAGACTTGTGCCAGAACATAGCCTTAGGGGAATCCATTCTTTCAAAATCCTTATGTCTTTGTTTTGTGGCCAGAGCCACCTCAAATGAGTCACCATGCATCCCATCTTGAATCTGGTATAGCAGACAGTTGTGCTAGACAGCAATCTAGATTTTGCAAGCTGAGTAAGAAACTCTGGTTTTCTTCTCTTAATTACATGTTTAATGTGAATAGTTAATTCTGTCACCTGGTCACAAGTGTTTTGACTTGGTTGGAAAACTACTCAATCATCATGTAAAAGGTGGGGGGGGGGGGGGGGGGTTCTAACTGGATATAATCCTGTGTAACATTATGCAAGCTAGAATATTTTATACCTTACCTCAGAAGCTACATTGGAAAATGGTTGGTTGCTAAAAAGTAGCCTTTGCCTTGTTTTGCAATCATTATCACCTTAGGTTTTCACCATACTTTGGATATCAAATTCTCCTACATGACACTGGACATAAATATGGATGGCCAGTGTGTTGACTTTTCTTTTCAGGATGCTGTAGCATTGTACTGTCAAAGCCTTGGACTTCTCACATTGCCCTCAAATCTAGTGCCTTTTCTGTGTTTTTGGGTTGTTTGGTTTTTCTCTTTAGAGCACATTTAGATTTTTTTTGCACAATATTTCCTTATATTTTAATAGTGTTGAGGTGATAATGTTGCTGTGATGATCATAATGTTGAGGTAATGATGTTACTCTCATGGTCAAGGAAATAGCAAGAGACAAGAATTCTTGTGGGTGACATCTTTTATTGGACCAGCTTCATGGTTGACCTCGGCAAGCTTTTGCATATCATTTTTATACCTTTCCTCAGGCCTCTAGGACACAAGCAGACACAGCAGAGTTAAGTAGCAGATGGGGAAAAAAGGTTATGTAAACTCTATATTTAAACAAAAACAAGATATAAGCAAAATTGTCATGTAGCCAAAATGCAGGAGAGATGCAGTAAAAACCTGATAAAGGAGGAACAAGATTGTTCAGGGGGATTGTTATTACCTCTGAAGTGCAGAGGTTAGCAGGTATTGGGCAGATTATAATGGACCATGAATTAATTGTATGTGTTAGGTCCCTGATGGCCTGACTGTAGATCACCACTTTCTTGGTGTTTGATGCGCTGCTGTCACTGGTGGATGTCCATACCTTCCTGGAAGATGTCCATTTTTAAGGTGGTTTCTAGCCAGCATATGCTTTGGAGGTACATTAAAGATTCCTTGGAGATGGTGTTTTTAATATTATAGTCATCTGTATATTCGTAATATTATTATAGTAATCTGTATATTCTTAACGTAGACATGGTAAATAAGGTTTGTGTAGCCATATGGGATAGTTTAGAAGGTAACACACTTACAAAGTATAATTATTTCACTAAACAGTTAGGGGGAGAAATATGCTACTCTACCAAAATAACTGACTTCCATCTCTGTCAGAAAACACTTTAGTGAATTGTCAATGCATTCTATACATCAATGCTTTGATTTAGTAAAATGCCAGCTTCTAAAGATTTATTTCTAAATGTCTATAGCTCTATGTAAATGGGACTTAATGTTGCTTTCACAAATGGACTCATAGATTAATTTGATTATTTATAAAACATTGTTTATATAAATCAAGCTATTATATCATCAGCATCTAATTTTGTTTTATTTGGCCTAAAAATGGTACCACATCAGCTGTTTATCTCATTGTAATCATATGAAGAAAGTATAACAATGTTATCCTTCAGTTTTAAAGTAATAGTTCCTGTTAATTTCCCACTCAGAGCCTGTGCTGCATCAAATAACATGAAAGAGGGAGGAAAGGAGAGAAGTGTTTAGAATTCAATCTGTTTTTTGCAGGTTTACATTTATATATTTTTGAATCAGTGAGTCTTGTTTAGACAGTTACAGATTTTTAAAAACGTATTATTTTATAAATAATATATTTTAAGTGATATATTTCCTGGAAACAAGATGAAATACAGCATCCCAAGAGAATGAGGGACTTTTCAGAAAAGGTATCCAAGCTTGAAAGTCAAAGGCAAGTTTAATCAGAGGCTGTATAGAGTCACACTTACACAATCTGCTGCCCCCCACACCCAAAAAAAAACATGTTCAGACTCAGAACAAGATTGCAAGCTGTGACCTGATCATACTCCCTCTGTTTTTTACTGGAGTCAGTGGCAAATCTCCCAGTGGCATTCTGGCCATCATATGCTTTATTCAGTCTGAAACTATTAAGTTTAATTTTCTAGTTCCCCAATATCTTTGTTAGCTTAATTTTCAACTTGCTTCTCTTTGTGAACTTTGTACTCTGTTTTAATTCTCTCATATTGAAGTATACTATGGGCAGATCTACATGTTCATTAATGTGCAGTTGTTACTGCACATTTAGTTTAGTACTTGCTTACTGAAAGTACTAACTAAATGCACAGTAGGTACAGTTACTGCACAGTAGTGCTGGCTCATGGTTTTTTTGTGATGCTTACTGTGCTGTAGCCTAATGCTACTACACACTAGCATATTAGCATGGTTTTTGCCTGGCATGCTACTGTGCAGCATTATTAGGCATCTGCACATTAAGCATCTCATGTAGACTTGCCCTGTGCAGTAGATAATCCTTATGTAGTTTTTGAAAAAATAATTTTCTTTTTCATTGACAAGCGACTCTACTGATTAGGAAACTTTTGGCATTTTATTTCTGCAGAGGAAAAAATTACAATTTGGTTCTTTATCTTATAAAATGTTGGGGTTTTTTTCTTGTCTCAGAAAATCCATGGTGTGCTAAACTGAGATCACTAGAGTCCTGGTTCCTTGACAGTGTACCTCAAGAAAATATTAATAACTTATGCAGTTTTATATTGTTCAGTTACAGCTTTATCCCAGATAGCTAGTAAAGTAGCAGGGTTTTCTTCTTTCTGTATTAGTTTTTTTCACAAAATAATTCTCTCTGCCCCACCCCTTAAAAAAATAAAGAACTCTATGGAAAGCAAATTAATTTAGAGCAAAAGTAAGTTTGAGCTACATTAACAGGGCAATAATATGTAAGCTATGATAAGTAATAGTACTACTCTACACATCTCTGATTAGGCCTCAGCTAGCACTTGTGCAATTTGGGGGTCCTGCAATTTAAGATGAGGAGAAATTGGACAGAATCCCAAGGTGTTTGGCAATGATAATGTTAAAAGTTTGAAATACAAGCTATATGAGGAAAATATGAGTGACCTAGGTATGTTTGGTTTGGCAAAAAGGAGATTAAAGAATGACATGGTATTAGTTTTCAAATATTTGAAAGCCTGGCATAAAGAAGGCAGAGAACAACTTTTCTCCCTTGCCCCACAGTGCAGGGCACAAAACAAGAGGCAGAAAAGGTTCTTTGAGTGAATATGATATCTTTCATTAGACCAATTTAAATAGCTGGGGGGGGGGGGGGGCGCATTTATAGTAAGCTTTTGGGTTTAAAAACCCTTCATCAAGCTGAGGAAGTCTCTGCAGTTGGTGTGTGCTCTTCCTGGAATGAATAGTAAAGAAGCCAGAGGCTAGGCTGGCATACATGCAAGACAGGCAGTCAGTGAAGATGTAAATTGAGGAGTCAGTGGGTGAGACACAGGCTGTGGGGGAGAAGGGGAGAAGGGGGATGAATGTAGCAGTTACATAGTGGAGAGGTACCTGGGAATTCATATGTCAGGCAGGTTATAATGTGTCATAAATCTATGTTGGTCTGTGGGGTTTTTCTATAATGTGGTCTGTATTTTACCATTCTGGATACTGATCATTGTGTCTAAAAAGGTTTTGTAGAATCAATCCTAAAACCACTTGTCACCCAAGGAGCAAGTTTTGTCCAAGACACTGATCAGTATCCAGAATGGTAAAATACAGACCATGTTATACAAAAAGCCCACAAACCAACACACATATCAGCACATAACCAGCAATCACCCTAAACACACCAAGAAAGCTGTGATATGAAGGGGTTTTAAACCTGAAAGCTTGCTATAATTTTTTTTCCAACTATTTAAGTTGATCTAATAAAAGATATCATATTCACCCAAAGAACCTTGTCTGCCTGTGTCCTGAGACCAACACAGCTACAACCTACACCCCGGACACAAAACAAAGTATTTATGTTGCAGCAAAAAAGACTTAAATTAACCTTAGGTGAGATATAAACCTTCCTTTACTAAAGAATAGGTTGACAGTGGAACAAGCTTCCCAGAAAAATTATGGAATTGCCTTCATTAGACGATTTCAGGAATTAGAGCCTGGATAAGCATTTTTCTGGTATGATTTAGGAATAGATCATCTTGCACTGTACAGGGGTTGCACTAGGTCATTCTTGAGGTCCATTCCAACTGTCTCATTCTATGATTCCTTTGAAAGGAAATGGCATTTAGTTGTTCATTTACCATAATTAAGAATGCTAGATCAATTCAGTTTAAAATTGCAACATTTTGTTTTATCTACTTTCAAATGTAACATACCAGTTTTGAAGCTGATAGAACATACTGTGGATTTTTTGGTGGGAAAGAAGAAATCTGGTTTATAATGAAAATTTAGTAGTAGAAATAACCTACTCCTGTCACGACCTAACACAGTACTTACTGTATCATCTAAATTAAGCCCAAATTGCTCAGATAAACACATGGCACTGATGATGCTTTACATCAGATCTGGTCAACTTGCAGCATGAGTACCACAAGTGACACAGACAGCAGATCCGGGAGGGGACAGACAGCCAGCAGAGCAGCATATAGGGCAGAAAGCAGAAGGCAGGTCAGGAGACTGGGCAGGAAGCACAAAATAGGGAGCAGAAAGCAAAGCAGCAAATCAGGCACAGGAGGGGGATTAGAGTGTAATTTAGGAGGGCGGGGGGGAGTGCAGGGCTCATTCATGACTGGCCATCAACCCAAGCAGGAACCCCTGTGTGTAACTAAGGAGCCATGTGACAGGAAGGGGTGAGTCTTTGGAGTTTATAAACCCCACGCCTAAGCCCAAGCTGGCCACCCAGGGGAGCTGGGATGAGAGTGCTCCAAGGGCGGTATGGCCTGCAGGCAACATTAACCCTGAGTGAGGAAGACTTTTTGTTTTGAAGCATCTTGTTTGTGTTTATGTTACATTTTGAGCTTGATACTGGAGGATCAGGTTGTGGCTACAGGGGAGGTCTGGAGGCTATGGAGGGGTGTCTGGTGAAGCACTCTGCAACAGGCAGCCTAGTTTGGAGTCAGGGACCTCGATGGCTGAGGCAGTGAGCAGCCCAGCCTCGGTTCAGGGACCGGAAGCCTGAGGGTTGATGCAGCAAGCAGCCCAGCCCACAGTCAGAGACCCAGAGGGATGAGGGCAGAGATGGTATGGGCAACTTGACCTGGGGTCAGGGACCCTGAGGGCTGTCCCAGAGTGCACAAGACAGCGGGCAGGGGCCCAGAACACACAGGTGCAAGATGGGGCTGAGGCAGTGGACCTGGACTGAGGGGTGCAGCCAGAATAAAAGGGTCAAGGCCAGAAAAGCCAAGGTCCAGACAGAGGTTCAAGGCCTGAAGTCTGAAAGCTGCACTGGAGGCAGGGGGCTCTCTCCAGTGAACATGGAGTAATATCTGTGAAGCATTGGCATGGCTACATGGGAACAAGGAGGCCACAAATATAGCCCCTAAGGCAACTAATGCTCTGAGGTACTGATAGGGCCAGAGGGCCATAAGAGTGCCTGAGGGACAAGCCTGGGGCCAGCTGGGTACAAGAGATACTAGGTAGCCAAAGGGGACAAGGGTTACTTGGGGACCCTGGGACAGCCTCCCTTAATAATAAAATAAGGGATAACATACAATAAATCTATGAAGGCATGGCAAATGAGGAAAAGGGAGGGTACCCCAAGGAGCTAGAGTGGGGAGGCAGGAGCCATGTGGACACCAGAGGGTGTCATAGCCACCCATGCTACAGGCCCCTACTGCTTTATATCAGGGCTGCCCAACTTCAGTGGGGCTGCATATGTGGCACTGGTGCACAGCATATACTGCAAGGGTGGGCACCCAGGATCCCCACTCCCACTGTATGTGCTGTGCTGGTAGCTCCTTGCCCCCTATTGCACAGACTGCATTGGCAGTGTGCAGTCCCCCATACTGTATAGGAAGCTTTCCATGTGTGGGCCCCTCCCAGGCCGTCTCCTACTGTGTGGAAGTGGGAGAAATGCCTGCAGAGGTCCCCATGCTGAATGCTGTCCCCTCATGGACCCCATACAGCCCACAGGCCACTAGTTGGACAGCTCTGTTTTACATTAATTCCGGAAGCCCGGACAACACAGGAGAGGGTTTACATTGTAACATCATTGTAAATTCTGTGCCACATCAATAGAAGCATACCATGGCCTGATGGGAAGGAGAGTTAAGGTGCTTTATTGATGCTGGTCTGTTCTATAGTTCTCAGCATAATAGAGCATCGTGTAGGACTACAACTACAGTCTAGAACTGATGTATGGACTGGAGTGTTCCACACTGCAGACTAAGGTATGTGTCAGACTCCTGGTATAACTCCTATGCCAGGGCTCCTATGTAAGGGAGTTTATGTAGTGCCATCCCTAAGAGGAGCCTCCTGCATCCAGAAACAAAGGACTCTGCGAGCCTCTTAATGACACACCATTTAGAGTCCTCTATCCATTATGAAAGGATAAAATGGCTGTAAGGATCCTTCTGTATATGCATTTCCCACTCCCTCTGCAGAAAAAAGAAGGGAACGGGAGCCGACTCTTCCCTTAGGATGCTTGGAGTTTGTTTAGATCCACACTAAGGGAAAGGCAGGGAGAGGAAGTAGGCAACTAAAGAGCGCATGCACCCCATGGTGCCAAACTAATATTTCTTAGGATATGCCAGAATGCTACATTTCCATGTTCTGCAACAGTGGTTCTCACTCTTTTTTAGACTCAAGGCATCCCTAGGTAGTCTTGAGGTACCCCTTGGAAAATTCCAGCTCTTAGTTTTCACTCTTTTCTTAACTACAGAAAAATAATGGAGCAGTTTTTCTGTTGCAAAGCACTCAAGAAGACCATAACTATGGACTTCCATTTGAAATCTCTAGGTATATCTTGTAAATGTTGTTTGAATATCTAGCATTGTGAATATTGTGTGGCACCTTATTACACCCTTGAAATGATTGAAGACACCCCGGGTCATTGTTGCACCCTGGTTGAGAATCACTGGTCTACGATATACATGCGGAAATACCAGTAAGATGAGATGCAAAGGCAGCTGTAGGTCCTGGCATTTTGGCATCTAGGTTATAGCTCCTGTGTAAGTTTAAGGTCTCCACATAGATTACTCCCCTGTACTGTCTAATATTTGAGATTCTTATGGATTTGGGGACAGTGCAAATAGGTGGTGGGACCCTTTTTTCCTCCTTGTATTAAAGCAGAACCCCCCCTAAAATTAAGAATATAGTAGGATTGATTTGTATTACTACATATTGTTACATATTAATCCTGCAGTGAACCTGAAAATCTTTGAAAGGATTTTTTCTCAGGTATCGGTATCTTGTTTATTAAGATTAGGTCTCTCGTTTCTTAACTGTCTCTGCATTTGAAGTTTGCAATATTTTCTATTATTTCTTTTAAAATGTAAGCTCTTAACTGCATTTATACTAATTTACCAGTTCTGAACCTGAGCAGTAATACTAAAAGAGTCATTTTTTTTATGAAGGTCTTTCTTTGTTATTAGATTTGTTTGTTACAAGACAAATCAGGATGCCTTGCAGGATCAGAGAACAATCAATAAACTCAGAGGATTTAAGTAAGATTTCAATTTTCCCTTTTTCTTCATCCAATTTAAAGTGATTTTTTAACGTGTACACTTGATGTTGCAAACATGTAAAAACTGGTAAATTCAATGCAGTCATGGCAAATGCATAGGACAGAAAAACTGCCAGGAGTGAAGGGTCATTATCCTTCATGGATTATTCTTTCAAATTTGACTGAGAAATAAGTTGTGGTGAAAATACCCATCTGGATGCCAGCCACAGTTGTCAGCAGTGGGTATAGCCTTTGGTTTTTTCAAGACCTTGTCATAAGACAGTGAGTCTTGAACTATAATTTAGTCCATGGTACTATATTTTGTATTATTTAGTACCACTTCCCACCCTCCAAAGGAGGGCTTTCCTTAGCCACCACCACAGTGCCTTTTATCTCTAATCTGAGATAGTATAAATGTTCCAACTACAGAGACACTGGAAAAAATAAGTGAATTACTCTTTAAAAGATATGAAAAAGGTATTGAAGGTGGAAGCACCATAGAGATCAGTAGTAATAAGTCTGGTTTTTGAAAAAGGAAGAGCACAAGAGATTTTATGTTCATGCTATAATTCTACAAGTAGAGAGAGAAAAAATAATAGTTACATATGCTCTTTGTAGACCTAGAAAAAATATTTGATTAGATCCCAAGAAAAAATTCTATGCTTAAACCTGAAGAAGAAGCAAGTAATGGAAAAGTCAATCAGATTAATAAAGCATATCTATAAACAAGATTCCATAGACATGGCTCTGGATGACATGACTCTGGGCCAGATCAGACCTGGGAGCACTGCTCTAAAGCCTTGCAGACTGTTGATATTAATTGAACAGCCTTGTATTTGTTTTTGTTTTTTTCTCCTTCTTAAATATAGGTACTCTTCTCCAGTCATATATTACAATCTCTGATTTAATATGTTTCTTATTGATCATTGCAAATGGAGCTGTGGTTTCATGTCCCAATTTCTTCTGTATTCCAGGATGGAGATTTTTCTGATACCGCTGGCTGGATGCTCTTAGATTTTTGCCTTTACTTCAGTTCTCATTTCTGTATCTACATTGCCATTAGTCATCCTGCCTTTGTCTTTTAGTTCAATATTATTGTTATTATTGAAAACAGAGACAAGGTTATTTTGGTTTGTGAGTCAAATTTGTTTTATCTGTCATTTTGATCCTATCCTTACTGCTTCACTTTCCTTACTCTATGTTTTTTTTAGTTGGCTAAAAACATTTTTACTTATTTTTAAATCCCTTGTAAGGTAACATTCATATTGACATTTGGAATTTGAAATTCATTCGTATATTTTCTGATTCCCAAGATATACTTTTCTTTGATCAGTCCAATCTCTTTGGCTAGGGACAGAAGTTACACATAAACTGATTTAAGTGATCAGAAACTGGTTTACACCTGTAACAGAATAGAGGTTCAGTGTCATTTCAAAATGGCTGAAACTGGTTTAAGATAAACCTGGTTGACTGTAGTATCAGACTTAACAGATTTTGGTCAAACTGGTTTATGAAACTTCTGCCCCAGACCCCTTCCTGGTTCAAGTTAAATCACAGTCCCCCAGCATTCCAGCATGCTTTGCAGCCCAGGGATGGGCTGTGCTGTCTGCTCCAGAGAGCAGGGATGGCCCCACCCCTCTGCTCCCTCACTGAAGCAGTGACGGCTGGCTCACTGGCCTCACTGACTGGCTCACTCCACCTCTTCCCCTATTCAAACCTCCGCTGGGGCCTGGGGCCAGAGAGGGGGCTTAAACTTTCCTTCCCTTAAATACAGCGCTGCCGTGCCCTGCTTACTTAGTGCTGGCTCCAACTGTGGACTACAAATTCCAGAGGCACCTGGAAGCAGGGAGAGAAAGTGATGAGCAACCCTGCAGAGTGCTGCTGGTGTGATTGTGGACTGCAAATCCCAGAGACCTCAGGGGCAGCAGAAAAAGGAAGCAAACACACAGCCCATGCTGGCTACATGCCAGAGAATTGTGCTGTAGTGTCCTCTGGCTTCTGGCTTGAGCCACTGAGGGCATATGGCTGCATTTTCTGAACCAAAAGTGAATGTCTGTTCATTTGCTTATTGGTTCAATCATTGCAGCTTAGACTAACCTGCAAAAACTGAATCAATTCAGCCTCAGGCTTTTTGACTGTCTGGACTTTGATCAGTCACTTCTTTTATTTCCCCTTTGTGGTAATTATTCATCCAGTTAAAATGTGGAGAACTTGCTAACCAATTTTCTACCCTTACTACTCCAAAATAGTTATTACCCCTTGGATTATGAAAATTCCAAGCCTTCTCTGAAAGGGAGTTCTTGAGTTCTGCAATCCATGTGATTTCCTTGATTAGTATTCTTAGTTCCTCAAAATTTGCTCATTTGAGATAAACCTTAGTTAGAGACTTAGTTTTACTTATTTTTCCATTTAATTTAGCCTGAAGCAACCTATGAGCATTCTCTCAAAAATATTTTGTACAACCAGTTCTTTTATAAAATTTCTACTATTCATCAAAACTAAGTCTAAACCTTGTATGTATGTTCAGTGGTAAAAAACTCTGACTTATCCCAACCAGAAATCACTGGCCCTACCATTATTAATAGTCTTTTTTATATACTTCTACATTTGGGAAGCCAGTCTCACTTAAAGATACAATTGCTAGTTGTATTTATCTCCTTTAAAATACAACAAAAATATCTCTCTCCATATCCAAATCTGTTCCTACAGGCCTGTAGCAGTTTTTTGTGATCATCAATAGTAGCATTTACATATTTTTAGCAATAGTAAATTGATTTTATTTATCTTGCAGCTAAGAATTGAATTATATTCTTTGTCTCATTGCCCAACAACAGAGTATGCAGAAGAGGAAGCTTTTTTTGGAAAGCTGAAGCTAAATTCAGGCCATTCATGATGTCTGGCAAATTCAATGTTGTTTGCTTAATAGTCTAATTCTAAACTGAATGCCTGAATTCAGCTACTGGGCTACGATAAGAATGAGCCTGAAAAATAGCCAAATAGCATATAGCCAAGCCAGAAAGAAATTTGTACTGCTCCAAGAGTAGGAGCCAACTAAGCTGTTGTGATTAAAAAGAAACAATCAGTATTAAGAGTGTGACATGATGGTCATACACTGTATGTGAATTTTTGTGAATGCCTTAGTCCAGCCAAGCATACATCATAGAGACAGGAAATAAGAGATGGAAGTAAAAATTGCCAGACAGCCAACCAATGAGAACTTCTCTTCTTTAATTCATTTTTTTTCTCCCCTCTAAATGAAATGGAAGATTGAACTGAAAGGTGGAAAGGGAGAGAGAAAATTTAATAAAACAGAATATTGGAAGTAGTATGATCCCACAGAATCATAAGGTCTCTTGTTTTGTTTCTGCATTACCCGTAAATACTGTGCTTTTTGCTTTGTTTTCTGAACATTTAAGTAACAGGAGGAACCAAAGACAAAGGAGTGTAGATGTAAAGAACAACTGTAGCAATGTATGTTACCTCCTATAATGTTATATCACCTCTTGCCCACTAAAATCTTCTGCAGCCCTAATGTGTCACTGTCGTCTAAGTTCTGAACAAGGTACCTAAGATATTATAGTATTCAACACTATGGGTGCCAGTCCATTTGATATTAAAGATGCCCATTTCAGGTTCTGTAGCATAGTATGTTATTGGAAGTTGTTCAGTTCTGGCATGGTACAGTCCCTGGAGAGTGAGAATCTTTGTAACCTTCTCTTGGGTTTCTGAAATCCAAATTTCTTCATTATCATTTGAGGTTATATCATCATATGACCAATACACTGAGAGATGTGAAGAAAAAAAAGTAATGAATTCTCCCTTATGTGAGATATATCCATGCCTGGGTAAAAAGCAGTTAGCTGTATTAGGCTGAAGTCAGACAGTGGGCAGGGTAGAGTTGCACCTTATAGACTAACTAATTCAGAGGTATATAAGCTTTCATATACATCAGCTACATCTGACAAAGCAAGCTGCTGCTTACAGCACCTTATGCATCTCTGAATTAGTCTATAAGGGTTAAGTCACATGTTACACTTAGACCATACTAAATCTGTGGAAGGCTAAGCAATGTTAAAGTTGGAACATTCTATGAACAGTCTAATGTTTAGGGTAAATACAATGTCTTGTACAGCTCTGACTTGCCTCTAGAGGGTTGGCGAGCAGGAGTGTGGCTATGAGCTGGGACACCTGGGCTCTATCTCTGCTCTAGTGTGGGGCAAAGGAAGCAGCACTACATCTTGCAATGTTGGAGGACTTCAAATTGCTCATTTTATCTCTGTGGAGCAGACTGAAGTTACCCTAACATAATCTAGGTAGCATGGCCAAGAGTTAACCCTTGCCTGAAGTGGCATAACTTTGAAATGCTCAGAGGACACTTAACACAAGTTAACAAGCTTAAAGTACAGGTGCTTATGTTTTAAGTGCCCTTAGTATATGCAAAGTGTAATGTGTAAATGGAAACTCTACCCTGCCTTTTTCCATGCAAGTGTGTGCGTGCATGTGCATGCACACATGCATGCAAAACAGAGAGAAAGTAAGCATGCTTTAATCCTGAATACTTCTGTGCCATGGGGAAGCACTATTATCTTTATTTTTCAAATGGGATATAGAGGAACAAATACCTAAAATGATTTGCCCAAAATCACATAAGAGTCTGTTTAATCAGAGAATGCAGCCTGATTTCCCCAAACCTCATTCTTTGTTGCTGTGATCCCAAACTAATGTCTGACAGGCAGTCTTAATTTGCTCCTAGGGAAATTCTCTCTGGCATTGTTCCATCCATTACTAGGAGATAAACTGCATTAGCAGCATTAGCACGGGTCCTCCCTGTCCACAGTGCTGCTCCTCTGGGGTCTGCTTAGTTTACAGAGCATGGCAGTATGGTGTTCACCACCAACTCACCAGCAGCATAAACAGGTTTCCCTGGTGTCTTAGTGCCATAATGGGCCCAGGCAGGCACTGTTCGGCTTTAGGAGATGGGTGTGGACCTGCGAGCAGAGCGTGCTTCCTCCCCAGGGGCAGCTCCTGCATGTGGCCTCATATTAGCATGAGAGCAAGGCTGAGCCCATCAGCCCCAATTGGCTTGTTCCCTGAAGTTGGGGGCAGCATTCATTTTTGTTTTAATTAATGCTTTAAATTGTCTAAGTGTCATGGGAGTGAGTAACCAGCAATCCCAAATGCCCTGGTACTGCAATTGCCTTATCTTCCTTTTTCTTTGCATCTTCATGAATAGTTTTGTAGATTCATGAATGATTATCCATCAGAAGAATGTGACAGGATCATAGGAAATTGGCTAGGTACAAGACCCAAGATATATCATAGCTATTGCTCTTTCCTAGTCTATAAGTTGTATCACTCTTTCATAGGGAAAAACATATTATGCTGTTAAATTTCTTATTCAAATTTTATTCAGCTAAACTCAAGGAACAAAATTCTGACCCTGTTCTTTTGAACAGCATTGTAGTAGTTACTCAGTGAAAGGTTTCAGAGGTATTCTTTCTTAAGAGATCCAAACAATCAGAGCTCCTTACTGTTGTTTGACAGAAGAAAAATATTTGCACTCCTTAGCACATTCCACCTTTAGGATAGTCACCAATGAATGCATTACTAGTAATGCATTAGCTAGTGTCAGTATCCTGTCTGAATGTTCTCGGGCTAGGCTGTTGCTAGGAGGGTGAAAATTGTTTGTTTTCATTGTCACAGAGATGTGAGAATTAAAAACACAATGCAAAGGCTATGTTTTCATTATATGACAAACTCTTTTAACTTAACTTATCTGAGATCCGTCTTTCAATAATTTGTACAGCAAGGGTCAGGATTCTTTCCTTACTGTTTCTATGTGGTAGAGGGCCACCATTATACCCCCTCACTCTTCCACAACTACTTCCCAGCCCACTGCTGCAACCTTATCATCCTCCCATTATTTCATAAGAGGCTTAAGGGCAGGATCCTGAGGAACAGGATCTTAAAGCAGATATTAGGACCTACAATCTTGTTCCCTAACTTCTTTAAGAGGTGCCTGTTTCTAAGCTTACTTGCATTCTTGGAATATGAGGAGTCCGGGTGTACCATTCATTCTTACCTAAGATTTATTCATCCATTAAGCCCAGCTTAGACATAAGTCTGTATAGTGTGCCCAGTCAGTGGTTGACTTCTGAGTTGTTTGTTTGATTTTTTTTGGTGTTCTACCATCTCCTCTGTGGCAGTTTCCCAACTATTAGCGACTTCTCTGCCTTTGCTTTCTTCACATGTCCTGGAGTCATTCCACTTTATATGTCCTAAATCATAGTCTGGAGGTTGGGACCAAAATTTCTTTTTGGTTCCATAAGATTATTTAGCACAGTGCCCACAGCAGACCAAAAAGTCCAAGCCTGGCATAAAAAAAGAACTCATCTTGGAGGACAAGGTTCAGATACTCTACAGAAAAGAACCCAGAGGTTACAATGAACTGTAGGCAGAATAGGAGCCAAGTGTTCTCTTTTTGCAAAAAAAGGACCAGTAGCATACTGTATTGTCACTTGCAAATCAATGGAAGTGATCCTCTGCTCTATTCAACAGTGACATCTCAAATCATAAAGCCATAGAAAATTAGGGTTGAAAGGAACCTAAAGAGGTCATCTAGTCCAACCCCTTGCTCAAAGCAGTACCATCCCCAACTGCATTCTACAGATCAATGCCTGGCTGTGCAGGTGGTATCACCAGCAGGACTTTGGCTTCTTTGACCACAAGGTAATGTTTCAAGAAGGAGGATTACTAGGGAGAGATGGGAGAGATGAGATCCACCTGATGAGGAAAGGGAAAAGCATCTTCACAGACAGGCTCAGTAACTGAGTGAGGAGGGCTTTAAACTAGGTTTGTCAGGGAATGGAGACCAAAGCCCTGATTTAAGTGGGGAAGTGGGTGACCTGAAGGAAGAGCAAGCAGGAGGGAGCAACAGGGGAGATGTTCTCATTCTTCCTGAGAAATCAGGGCAATCTACTAGTTGTCATAAGCGTCTGTACATCAATGCACAGGGCCTGGGAAACAAGCGGGAGGAATTGGAAATCCTTGAACAATCATGGAACTGTGACATGAGTGGAATAACAGAGACTTGGTGGGATAGCTTGAATGACTGGAGCAGAGTAATGGGTAACTATAAACTGTTCAGGAAGGACAGGCAGGGGAGAAGAGGAAGAGGAGTTTAATTTTATGTAAAAGAGCCATATGATTGCTCCAGTATGACACTGAAAATAGGCCTTTTGAAAGTCTCAGGGTTAGGGTCAGAGGAGAGAGGAACAAGGGTGATGTTGTAGTGTGAGTCTGCTAAAGACCAGCAGACCAGAAGGAAGTGGTGAATGAAGCTTTCTTCATACACCTAGCAGAAGTTTCCCAATCACAGGCCCTGTTTCTCATGGGGGATCCAATCACCCTGATATCTGCTGGGAGGGCAATACAGCAGTGCACCAGGAAGTTTTTGGAGAGTGTTGGGGACAACTTCCTGGTGCAAGTGCTAGAATGGCCCAATAGGGGCCTTGCTCTTCTTGAACTGCTGCTCACAAAAAGGGAAGAATTGGTGAGGAGTATACTAGTAGATGGCAAATTGGGCAGCAGTGACCAGAAGATGCTTGAGGTCAGGATCCTGAGGAAAGGAAGGGTGGAGAGCAGCAGAATAACTACCTAGACTCCAGAAAAGCAGACTTGGACTTGCTTAGAGAATTCATGGGCAGGATCCCCTGGGAAACCAGACTGAGGAGATGAGTCCAGGACAACTGGCTATACTTTAAAGAAACCTTGCTGAGAGTGCAGGAACAAACTATCCCAATGTAAAGGAAAACTAGCAAGTATGGTAGAAGACCAGCTTGGCTTAGCATGGGACTCTTCAGTAAACTAAATTAAAAAAAAAAAAGGAGCTTATAAGAAATCGAAAACTGGACAAAAAACTAGGGTGGAATATAAGAGTATTGCTCAGGCATGCAGGGATGAAATCAGGAAGGCCAAAGCTCAATTCAGGTTGCAGCTAGCAAGGAATATAAAGGGTAACAAAAACAGTTTCTACAGATACATCAGTAAAAAGAGGAAAAGCAGGGCAAGTGTGGGTCCCTTACTGAATGGGGGAGGCAGAGAGTGCCTAGTGACAGAGGATGAAGAAAAGGCTGAAGTACTCAATGCCTTTTTCATCTCAGTCTTAACAGACAAGAGCAGCTCCCAGACACTATATCTGGCAGCACAGTTTGAGGAGGGAGTAAGCAGCCCTCATTGATGAAAGAACAGTTTAGGAACTATTTAGAAAAGCTGGACATACACAAGTCCATGTGTCTGGGTGGGATGCAGCCAAGGGTGCTTAGGGAGTTGGCTGATGTAATTGCAGTCACTGGCCATCATCTTTGCAAACTCATGGTGATTGGGAAAGGTTCTGAATGACTGGAAAAGGAGAAACATAGTGCCCATATTTAAGAAATGAAAAAAAGGAGAATCCAGGGAACTATAGACAGGTCAGCCTAACCTCAGTCCCTGGAAAAATCATGGAGTACAACCTCAGGGAATGCATTTCTAAGCACTTGGAGGAGAAAAAGATGATTAGCAACAGTCAACATGGATTCACCAAGGGCAGGCAAGTCATACTTGACCAACCGGGTTTCCTTTTATGATGAGATGATTGGCTCTGTGGATGCGGGGATACCAGTGGATGTGGTATACCTTGTTTTTAGCAAGGCTTTTCATACGGTCTTCCACAACATTCTCACAGGCAAGCTAAAGAAGTATGGGCTGGATGAATGGACTGTAAGTTGGACAGAAACCTGACTGGATCATTAGGCTCAGAGAGTAGTAATCAATGTCTTGATACCTAGTTGGCAGCTGGTTTCAAGTGGATTGCCCCAGGGGTCGGTCCTGGGTCTGGTTTTGTTTAATGTCTTCATCAATGACCTGGAAGATGGCATAGAGTGCACCCTCAGCAAGCTTGCAGATGACACTAAGCTGGGGGAGTAGTAGAAAAGTTGGAGGATAGAACTAGGATTCTGAGTGACCTACACAAACTGAGCCAAAAGGAATCTCATGAGGTTCAGCAAGGACAAGTGCAATGTCCTGCACTTAGGATGGGACAATCCCATGCACAAGGACAGGCTGGGGGCTGACTGGCTGGGCAGCAGCTCTTCAGGAAAGGACCTGGCGGTTACAGTGAACAATAAGCTGAATATGAGCCAGCAGTGTACCCTTGTTGCCATGAAGGCTAGCGGAATACTGGTCTGCATTGGTAGGCATGTTGCCAGTAGATCAAGGGAAGTGATTATTCCCCTCTGTTCAGCACTGGTGAGGCCACATCTGGAGTACTGTGTTCAGTTTTGGGCCCCCACTACAGAAAGGATGTGGACGAATTGGAGAGAGTCCAGTGGAGGGCAACAAAAATGGTGAGGGGGTGGGGCACATGACTTCTCAGAAAAGGCTGAGGGAATTCTCTATTTAGTCTAGAGAAGAGAAGAATGAGAGGGGATTTAAAGCAGAATTCAACTACCTGAAGTGGGGTTCAGAAGAGGATTGTGCTATACTGTTCTCAATGGTGGCAGATGACAGAACAAGGAGCAACAGTCTCAAGTTGCAGCAAGGGGAGTTTATGTTAGATATTAAGAAAAACCATTCTCACTAGGAATGTAGTAAAGCACTGGAACAGGTTACCCAACAGGTTGTAGAATCTCAATCCTTGGAGGCTTGTTAGACAGTGCCTTAGCTAGGATGATCTAGTTGTGGATGGTCCTGCTCTGAGCAAGTGGCTGGACTAGATGACCACTTGAGGTCCCTTCCAACCCTTATTTTTTTATAATTTCTATTATTTCTATATCATTTCTGCCAAGCCTTTGTCTAGCCAAGTCTCAAAAACCTCCAGGGATGGAGATTCAACAAACTCTCTGGGCTACCTGTTCCAATGCTTTACTACCTTCCAGTGAGAATATCTTTCCTAATATCTAATCTAAACTTCCCTTGCTGGAACCTGAGACCATTGCTCCTTGTTCTGTCATCTACCACCAATAAAAACAGTATGGCTCCATCCTCTTTGGAATCACCCTTCAGGTAGTTAAAGGCTACTATTTGAAGCACTATTTGTAGCACTACATCTATTTTGCACTTTAAGAATGATATGGATAATTTAAAGAGTCCAGTGGAAAGCAATGTAAGTCGTGTTTCTCAGCAATGGGTCTAAAAAATGCTAAAGAAACTGGGATTATTTAAACTGGGGAAGATAGGGCTAAGGGATCATTTTAGAGCAGTCTTCAAAGATAAAAAGGTAGCCATGTACCACAAACTCTGTATCCACAGGGGACAGAACAAAGAGCAATAGTCTTAAATTGCGGCAAGAGAAATTAACGTTGAATATTAGGAAGAACTTTCTCACTATGAGAATAGTTAAGCATTGGACTAGGCTACCCAGAGACACTGTGGAATCTGTATATTTGGGTGTTTTTAAGAGCAGATTAGCAAACACTTGCCTGGTTTAGATGGAATTGATACTACCTTGAGAAAGGGGTTGGACTAGAAGGCCTCCTGAGGTACTACCATTCCAACCGTTGTTAAAATGAATCTATGATTCTGTTGTCTCAGGAACTTCGGGCACATATACACATGCCTGACTCCTGCTCTGATACATGCTAATTAGTATGCATCAGAGCAGAGTCAACTAATCTGAATTCATATATATGCTTTGTAACATATGCCTAGAATAATGTATTTTGTAAAGGAAATATGAGATTTCTCTAAGGGTCCCCTAAATAACACATCCACTCAAATTCAGATATATATCAAACACACTGCCACATGAGATGAAGGGGAAATAGTATAGTCTGGTTTAGAAATGTACTAGACAAATCTATGGATGATGTATCTATTAATAGCTAATAAACAGAACTGTCAGGGATGTATATTCTGACACCCCTTAACTAATGACAGTAGATGCCTGAGAGAGTATGACAGAGGACAGATCACAGAGGATATAACATGCTGATATACTTATATCCTTCTAAAGCCTGTATGACTGTATCCTACTAGAGCTAGGATACTGAGCTAACTCCAGGTACCCCTGGCGTGCTAGCCTGCAGGTTGACACTGGGTACAAGGACCAATCCCAGTGCTCAAGGGACCAGGATAGTTTTGCTGCCTGCAGCAGCAGCTATCTCCTGGCCCCATGCACATTAAGAGGTGTCCTGATGTGCACGCATCTGGGACAGAGTTGCTGCTGCAGCTGGCAGGGCTCCTGCAGCTGGCCGAGCTCACTTAGCCCCATGCATATCAGGACATGCAGCTGCCAGTGAGCCCAATGCCCAACGTGCCTTTCCTACACAGCAGGGGCTTACAAGCTTGCAGCTGCCCCTCAGGCAAGACAGCTCCTGCCAGCCCCCAGCTGGGTGGGGATTCCCAGCCCAGCTAGGAGCTCACCACCAGCTTCCCCACAAGTAGGCAGGGGGAGATTATAACAAAGTGGGGCCCTAAGCTTGGGGTTCGCAACCTTTCCATGCCGTGGCCCAGTAAACTGCGGACTGGAAGTGGCCATGGCCCAGCAAACTGCAGACCACTGCGTGGAGCCCCAAGGCTGGAACTTCTGGCTGGAACACAGGTAAAGTTACTTCCCTGGGTGGGGGAGTGGGCCATACCTCAACTGAGGCTGCCACAGCCCCTGCAGGGCTGCAGTTTGCCAGTCTGCGGTCACTTCCAGTCCAGCAGCTGATGCTTAGAGGCCCCTCATAATGTGAGGCCCTAAGCTATAGCTTGCTTAGCTTGTGCCTAAATCTGGCACTGCGAGTAGGACACCTCTGGCCAGCTCTCTGCTGAGCAGGGAACTCCTGCCCAGATGGGGGCTCCTGGCAGCTGCCTCACAAGTGGAACAGCTGCTGACAAGCCCCCAGCTGAGTGGGGAAACAGAGAGCTCCCCAGTCCTGGTGCTGCATGGCTTCTGGCTCCTGTGGGGAGCTCAAGCTGTACAGTGATGGGGCAGGGAGGCCAGAGAGTGGCAGCAGTTCTAAGACTCCATCCAGGTGCTGATCGGCTCCCATCCCTGTGGCTCCCTGATGGTGTGGTTGACCAGAAGCAAATTTTCTCCCTGTCAGTGTCTATACAAGCAATACTGTGCAGTAGCTAATGTGCAGTTAATCTACTACCTGTATTTACTACTTACATTTACAGGTAATGCTCAGTAGCTGCTGCACACAGTTACATGGTGATGCCTTACTGCACAGTCGATTAGTCTACTGCACAGTAAAGCATTTGGTGTAGACACACCCCTTGTGTTCTTATACTACACAAATTAAGAGGATGTAAAGTATTAGCTACAGCACAGTATGAACTAAGAGAACTTGCTTCTTTAGATTTGCACTTGTACAAGTGGCTCCATAATATGTGTAACACAATTTAAAATCTAATAAATAAATATTGGAGTAGGAAGAATCAGAAAATTGTAGCTTTTGTTTGTGAAAATTGTTATTACTAGGTATGTGCAAAATTGTTGCCAGAAGTTTCATTTCAACACTGTTTTGACTCATTTCAAGCTTGAAACAGAGTAATTGAAATGAAATGAAAGGCTTTGAAACAGCCTTGAAACGAAGGGAGGGCAGTCAAAACATTTTGAAAGTTTCAAAACATTTTGAGTTTTGAAGCTGGACTTGCTTGCAGCTAAAGAGAAGCTAAGGAGAGGGAGAGGAAAGAGAGGGGAAAGATTGCTCTAATATTGACATGGGTAGCTGGCCAGTTACTTTGATCCTTCCCTCAGGTGCCTTCCAATCCCAGTGCTCTGGGGGAGGGACAGAAAAACAGCACAAAAAGCATTGTTTGAACTGAGCTTTTCTCTGTGCCTTCACACTTACAGTGACACAAGTTTTGCTCTGAACAGTTTGAGGTGCAGGTTCCCAGAAACCCCTGAACCTATCTCCTTGACACTTGGCAGGCTTTATGGTCTCAGCAGGGGCTACCATCCCTGCAGTTTTCATCCTGCTGCAACCTTAACACAAATACACAGTCACACATTTCACAAGTTGTGCTTGCTAGCACCTTGAGGCGCAGTTTCCCAGAAACCCTTGTATCTACCTCCTTGAAAGCTGGCAGGCTCCATGACCTCAGCAGGGGCTAGAATGCCTTCAGTTTTATCCACACTGTGCCTTAATACACACACATGACAGTTTTGTTTTCAAGATTTTTATGTGCAGTTTCCCGGAAACCCCTACATCTATCTCCTTGAAGCTTGGCAGGCTTCATGGCCTCAGAAGTGGTTACCAGCCCTGCAAGTTGCATCCAAATTACAGCGAAACAGTTTTGACAAAACAAAATGGAACAGTGCTTTCAAAATAAAATGAAACTGAACCCGAAACACTGTCCCGGCAAAACAGCGAGATGGAAGGCAAAATTAAATGGTGCTGTTTTGCACAGCCCTAGTTATTACCTGTATTGTAGTAACTGCTATGGACCGCTGTTATAAATTAGAACTTCACTATTGTAGGTATTTTACAAATTCAGAATAAGAAGACACTGAAAATACTTTAGGTTAATGACAAAAGGCCAGATGCAAATTGTTCTTAACAACTTAACAATTGTTCTTAGCAACTTAAGCCACAGAAAGTGACCAAATTAACTTTGTTCAGTGGTCAGGAAACCCCATCAGTATTGCATAGGTACATCCATTTTGACGTGAAAAGGTTTTTAGGCATTTACATTTAGTTTCCTGAGCATGTTCAAAAGCAACCTATTTGAGTACCTACATGCCTAACTCTCACCTGTGCTTCATTACACTCCAGATAGGCAAAGTTTATATATCTACCAGGTTCTAAGTCCCTGATGTGCATCAAATACTGCATTTCGTACCAAATTTGGTGTCCTATGGTAGGTGTGCATGGTCACTTTTTGCCTCACAGAGTCGTGTAGTGGTGAGAGTACTTTTCAGAAGACAGAGATCAAGTGTTTCTTATCCATGGAAAGAGACCTGTTCCCTCCTTGCTAGTTTTCCTTCTGAACATGTGCACTCATGGGTGACTGGTGTCTCCTGAGTCTGAGGGGGCACCGGATTGCAATGGGAGGGGTGGCATTCCCCAGCCACCAATCACCAGCTGGGGGTGGAAAGCCCCCCTGTGGCCAATTGCCAACCAGGGGAGGAGGTTTCCCACAGTGGCTGATCACTGAACCAGCGGCGAAAACAGAAATACATTTCCACCGGCACTTCTGGTTTTGTGGCTGCTGCTTCCAGGGGGTGCATGGCCAATCTCAGGGGGTGCACATGCATGTGCACCCCCTATGTGTTGCCAACATGAGCACTTCTGGCTGTCCAGTGACTTAGCTGTCTATCCTGCAGCTTAGTACATAGCCTGATAGCTAGGGCACTTTTCTGGGGAATGAGATTTTTTAGTTTGAATATTGTCAGATATAGGTCTCTCATTTCTTGAGCAAATGTTTTATTATCTATCCTTTAGGCCATTGTACAAAACATGGGCATGCTGACCAGCTACTCCCATCATAAGCCACATTCAAGAGTGACCATCAAGTTGAAATTTATATTGAACTTAATGCTCTTGTTGATACACCTCTGGGCACTCTAGGCACCTCCATTATTAATTAATCCAGTGTGCAGCCACAACCCCAAATCACATATCTCAGATCAGAAGCAGGGTGGGAATCACAAAGACCTCTGTATGTACAGTGGCCTTTGTGCTCAAGTAACTTAACTACTACATTCTATCAGTGTTTAAATTTTTTTAAAAAATCAAAGGAAAATTTAAATCTTTCTTAAATCTGTGCGGGCCGGGAGCGATCCGCGGCCCTTTTTTTTCGCGCGGCAGGCTGTGGCCAGCAGCCCGGACACGCCGGGTCGGGGAAGGCAGGCAGCACACTAGAATTAGGCACAGACACTTAATGGTTGATTTAAGATTGTTTACTTACACCGTAGATGGTCGCGGTGTAGGCTGGAAAACTTCCAGGAAAACTTTGCTTAAGTCCTAGTTTAAGGACTCGGACAGAGCTTTGGATTCACTCACACGAAGTTTGCTAGGCTCCATGGAACTTGTGCATGCAGGGAAGGGTACGTCGAGGGATCGTTCGGTGATGGGGAGAGGCTAGAGGCTGATCAGACCCCTATAGCCTTCTTGAAATACACGCTGGGTCCAATAGGCTCCGCAGTGCTTAGAGATCTTCATGAGACATGAAGTCTCCTCCTCCTGATGTTCGTGGAGTCCTCCAACTTGGGCGGAAACCACTCAAGCCTCTTATACAGCTAGCAAGCCAATCGCTAGCTGTGCAGAATTTAACCTTGCTATTCCTACAAAATGCCTGTAGATTCTGGAAACTACAGCATGCTTTTGTTTAGAAAGGCATCAACTTTGAGTAGATTTCTTGTCCCTCATACCTCCAGATAGAGCTAAATTAATTTTAAAAAATTCTAACGGTTCCACAAGATCTACATCTTGAACAGCAGCAGCTGAGGACTTAATAAAATATTACCAGTCTACAATTATGTGTTTGCAGTAAGTGGCAGACTGCATGGTTGATCAATATTTTTCATCTTATCATGTGTGTGTGTGCAAAGTAGGACAGCTCCACCTGATGGAGTGAGGGGTATTCAGAGAAGAGCTTTTGAAATTAGAACAAAGTTAAATAACCTTGGCTAGCTCCAAAAAATCATCCATCTAGCTCTGCAATCTTCAGAGAGAGAATTTTATAGTGGGGAGGATCAGAACAGAGAGAGGTTTCTGACGAAATTCTGACAGAGTACATGCCAAAGACTCAGCAATGAAGATGTTCAGGCATGGTTTCTTATGCCAATTATTTGCTGGTTTATGTTAGAAAGATATGTTTTGTGAGTCAGAAGATCAGATGAATACCAAACCAGGGCAAAGTGATAAAGAAGCACGAGGGAGTTCATTTCAAACATTGAGAACCATAGCAACAAATACAGAAGTAATAAAGAAAAATGTAATGTGACAGCACTTGAGGCCAGAAACTAAGCACAACTGGGCCAAGATATGTCACATTCTCATTGTTATCAGGTTTTTATCAGATGCCTTTTCCTCAAATGTGTGATATCACGAGTGGGACCTGTGAAGAAAGATGGCAGTGTGTTTTCAAAGCCCTCTACAGTATTTGGGCCAACATTTTGCAAACCTCAGTGTCTGCAGTAAGACTAAGGCACCG
The DNA here is from genome assembly GCF_000455745.1 of Alligator sinensis. Classification (NCBI taxonomy): domain Eukaryota; kingdom Metazoa; phylum Chordata; order Crocodylia; family Alligatoridae; genus Alligator; species Alligator sinensis. The sequence goes on from NW_005842482.1 coordinate 554,984, forward strand.
AAAAGAGGGACAAGTTTTTAAAAAGGTGTGAGCATCCATAAACTTCCAGCAAAATATTTGGGTGCTTGCTTAAATAGCCAGTTAGGTACCTAACTTTAAATTCTAAGTTTTAAAATCCATAAACCAAGTATATTTTTGGTGAGAGAATAATGTAGCAATTTGTGTTAGTGAGCTTAATCCTTTTGGGTAGCAATAGAAAGTATTTCACCACTGCTTGTGTATGCTCCCCTGCTCCTGGCAAAAATACCAACATGCCCAGTGTAACCTGGAGATCTGAATATACAGCATTGCTTACACAGAACATCCAGAGCTCATAAGATGAAAAAGGTAATGAATCTGGAGTTACTTGCTGGTATCTGAGTCTTGAGGGCACTTGGTTTCATGTGTTCAGGTTTTTCCCCATTACCAGAAGGGATAGAAGCATACTGTCTTCCAAAGGAAAGCTGAGATTTATGAAATCATTTGACTGTAGAAGCTGGGCCATGAACCCTGCTCCCTTCCACGACCAAATATCATGTGATTTAAGTTAAAATTACAAGAGTTGGCAACACTTGAGTTTGTTTTACGTTTCCTAGTCAAATAGGTCTTCAATCGAGTCTGGGCTGTTCATCGTGTCTTACAATTTCATTGCATTCGTATCTGCCATTTCCCTTTCTTCCTGGCAACCTCCAACATGTACAAGATAAGAAAGATGCTGATTATTCCTATGACAAAAGACAGCTATTATATTTAAAGACCTGTCACTGAATTCAGTTTGGGCCAACATTTCCCTCAACTCTAGCTGTGCTTCCTTTAGTGCACTTTGCTATTTTAAAGTGGCCGTTGTGCTGTGTCTCTGTGTCTTTTCTTTAGAAGCCTATTACAGTTTCTCAGATTGAGGAAGCTGCTTTTTCTCCACTGTTTTTTTGTTTGTTTGTTTTTTTGCAGCTCTATGATGGACCCAGCACCCAGTCCAACTTGATAAACACTTTTTGTGGAAATACCATTCCCCTTGTAGGGAGCACCACAGGAACCAGTCTTCATGTGGAGTTTTACTCTGATGGAATCACCTCTAAAAGTGGGTTCCAGATGCTGTGGCATATCAATGGTAAGCTACCCAGAATCTCTCTCGCTTAAAGTATATGATTCCTTCTTTTCGACAGTATGCTATTTCCAGCTTTCTTCATTCAGATTTAGTGTGTCGTGTGTGTATACACACTAACAGACTGACTTGCATCCCTATTAGCATATTTCTTACTGAAAAAAGGCCATGAACTCAGTGTGCAATATGACAGAAGGACCTCTCACCCCTGAGCAGTACTTTGGAACAAAGGTGAGGTGCGTATGCAGGGCCCTGTAAGTGAATTTTGTGCGGGCCAGGGAGCGGTCCGAGGCCCTCGTGGGGGGGGTTTTCATGCAGCGGGCTGTGGCCAGCAGCCTGGACACGCTGGGTCGGGGAAGGCAGGCAGCACGCTAGAAATAGGAACAGATGCTTAATGGTTGATTTAAGATTGTTTACTTACACCATAGATGGTCGCGGTGTAGGCTGGAAAACTTCCAGGAAAACTTCACTTAAGTCCTAGTTTAAGGACTCGGACAGAGCTCTGAATTCACTCACACAAAGTTTGCTAGGCTCCGTGGAACTTGTGTGCGCAAGGAAGGGTATGTCGAGGGATTGTTCGGTGACAGGGAGAGGCTAGAGGCTGATCAGACCCCTATAGCCTTCTTGAAATACACGCTGGGTCCGATAGGCTCCACAGCGCTTAGAGATCTTCACGAGACGTGAAGTCTCCTCCTCCTGATGTTCGTGGAGTCCTCCAACTTGGGCGGAAACCACTCAAGCCTCTTATACGGCTAGCAAGCCAATCGCTAGCCGCCACGTAGGAATAATTTAGAGCTAGCCAATAGTGGGGCACAAATTAAATACAAATGGCAGGAACTCCTTGCAAAGTGTATTTCTGAGCTGCAACGAAGAAATGCACCCTGCAAAGAAAGCTACAAGCGGCGGGAAATAATTCAGCAGTGCTGAAGCGCGCACAAACAAAAATCACACCCTTGGGTTGTGACAAAATCTACAGTCTAATTAAGCTGTTCCACCAACTGATATGACAAACTAGTATCTCCTAATACAATGAAATCAAAGGTACCTATTTATCTTAATTGTTAATTGCCCTTATTAGTAAATATCTTTAGAAATGCATGAGCAGTTTGTCTTTGCATTCAACATGTGGCTATTAACTGACAGGAATAGCTGGATGTAGTTGTGCTTACAGTAATTAGAAGCAGCTCATAACTTTTTCATGTTTAATTAAGAAGAAAGCATAATGTCTAAAAATCTACCAATCATAAATAAAATAGAAGTGACAAGGGACCCAATCTGTAGACTTCTGTTTCCTGATCATCATTATATAAACCAAAGTATTCACTGAAAATATAGTTTTGGGGAAAATTCAGATATTTTTATTCCCAAACCACATTGTTAGTTTTCTGTTTAATGTGCAGTATAGATTGCAGGTTGCTATGGTAATTTTCCTCATGCTAACTTGGTACTAACAATACTGAAAGAGCTTAGAGAAAATGGCTGATGCAAATGTTATAATTATATAGTCTTTGACCTTTGTTTTATCTGTGTGTCTTGTTTTTTTTTTCTCTTTCTATAGTATTAATAATAAGAATTGTGTTTGAAATAATAGTAGTGTGATATTGGGAAAATGGTAGTTGAAAGAGTCAGTAAAACAATATTGAAGGTTAAGAATAGGGGGGAAGTTCTAAAAAAGATAATTAAATTGTGTAGCCAGTCCTACCAGCACTGATAATGTTTTCAAATTCATGTATGACCTCAGCAGTCTCATGTATAATTATATGTGAGGCTGTATGTCACTACTAAATCACAAGTAGTATTAGCATGTCTCCCTATCTCCATACTAAACTTTAAAAATGCATGTGGTCTCTTGTTAACTTAAAGCAATATATATGCTAATGATCTAGCATGAGAAATACATGCTAAAACAAGCAACTAAAATCCAAGGTAAAAAGTGAAAAATAATAAAGCTTTAATCAATTCAGGATACATGCCATCTCTAACCTTTATGGATGCCAGAAATTGAAGCAGATTGCCAAATGTCATACTTGGTAGCTCTATCCTGCCTATCTGCATATAAAACTGCTGGTGAAGGAGGGAGGAGCAGAGAGGGGGATACTCCTTAGTTGGTTAAGACCACAGTGTTTTTTTTGGCTTCATCTCATCAAGTAATGATTTAAGAATTATAACTGATCAGGGATTCTCATTCTTTCACTTACAAATAAAGAGAGGTAGTCAGCTATGTTAATCTGAATTCAGGCAGAAGTTAGGTCAAAGTGGCACTTTGGAGGTAAAGCATCTGACAAAGCAGGCTGTCACCTATGACAGTTTATGCCTCTCTGAACCGGTTAGTCTGTAGGTGTCACCCTGACCTACTTTCTGCTTTACAAATAAGGGAGGGAACTAAAACTTTGCACCAAATGACTTCAAACAGAGATTGGAATAGAGTTAAGATGTCTAAAATGACAGAATTAAGTCTAAACCACTTTATCAAAACTGCCCTTGGGAATGAATGTGCCAAATCTGAGTGCATGGCTACGCTATCCATAACCACTGAGTGTACTTTGATCAGAATTAGAACTTAGACCAGCACTCAGGAATCCTTATATTCCACATTCTACTCCCAGCTGAGATGTGGCAAAAGTCACTGGAAATGGCAGGTGCTCTAAACTTTGGTAAATCAGGCACAAAACCAGTAGAAAGTGGCAGTGGTACCATTTTCTGCCCTCTTTTGAATTGTCTGCTTTCATTACTGCACTAATGCCAGTGCATCTGATCCACTATAATGAGTTTATGAAGTCAATGAAACAAGCAAATAAAAAAGAAAAAGAAATTCTCTGGCTGGGCAGTTACTAACTATTCACACTCTTAGCCCTTTCCTAAACCCAGAAATGTCTGAGGGAGAAGCTTTCACAGATTCTGAATAAACCAAGACATTGGCAGGTCACCTGCCATGCTGTTTGGGGAGCCAGGTGAAGGAATTAGCCAGAGAGTCCAGCTGGTAGATTCTGTTTCAACCGCAGCCAAAGTGAAGATATTTAGACATTCAGAACATGTCTGCACATTCTTGTACAGTGATGTTGCTATGGTGCAATGCTGAAGTACTTCCTTTTGGAAGTACTAAAGCACAGCGCACGGTTAGATTTTGCCATTATATTGTCGTAGCGGTGCACTATACCAGGGGAGCACACTGCTATGGCAGCATAGCTGGCAATCACATGTAGACCCATGTGACTGCTACATTGCTGTAGCGTGCTGTATGGTGACATAGCGCTTTGCTACGTCACTGTAGGGTGACATGTAGACACACCCTCAGAGAACTTTCTACAGTTTTCTGTAGCCTTTCTCTGCCCTGCTCTGATTAGTCAGACTCATTCTCTCAACAATCTATTTATCTGTCTTCTCTTCACACTTCCTCTTCTTATCCTCTTCTCCCCTTGTCCTGTCTGCTACAGCCTTACTCTTTTTTTTTCTTTCCATTTAGTTAATCCTCTATATTGATTCCATGCCCCCCCAATTAAATTAATGTGATTATTACAGACATTCCATGTCACACTACTTCTGTTTTGCCCATTCCCTCCATTTTCTACCTGTTTAGGATAAATACTTTGTGTAATTTACTGCTCTAATCTATTAGTAATCCTAAATGGCTAAATGTCTAGTTGGGAGGAGGTATCAAATGGAATTTCCCAGGGGTTTGTCCTGGTTCTTGTATTGTTCAACATCATAATTAGTGATCTCAGTGAAAGGATCTAGTACACCTTAGCAAATTTGCAAATGACACCAAGTTGGGTGGAGCTGTAAATGCTCCAGAAGATAGGGCTAGGATCCAGAATGACTTGGATGGATTGGAGAAATGATCCACAGTCAATCAGATGAGAACAAGGACAAGTGCAAAGTCCTGAACTTTGGATGGAATAAGTGCATGTACAAACACAGACTGGCTAGGCTGAAGCACTACAGGGAAGATGGATTATAGCGAACCCTATAAACTGACCATCAGCTAACAGTTTGCACTTGTTTAAAAACAGCAAAACAAAACAAAACCCAGCATACTGGGTTGTCTTAACAGGAATGTAACTTGGGAGTGATTCTTCCAATCTGTTCAGTACTGGTGAGGCCTCACTTGAAGTACCATGTCCAGTTTTGGGCCCCACACTTCAAGAAGGATGTGGGCAGTTTGGAAAGAATCCAGCACAAAGCAACAAAAAATGATCAGGGGGCTGGGAAACAAGACTTATGAAGAAAGACTGAAACAAATAGGAATATTTAGCCTGGAGAACAAAAGACTGAGATGAGATTTGATAACAGTCTACAAATACCTGAAGAACAATTATAGAAAGGATGGTGATGGCCTTTTTTTCTGTGGCTGTAGGGGACAGACCTAGGAGAAAAGACCTCAACCCACATTATGGGAAATTTACGTTAGGTTAGAATGAACTTTCTGAGTAGAACGTCAGAAAACCAGAAAAACTGGGGGACTACTCCAAAGAGCAGTCAGTCATTGGAACAGGTTACCTAGAGAAATTGTAGAATCTCCGTCCTTGGAAACTTCCAAGAGCAAGCTAGACAGACACCTGGCAGGCATGGTTTAGTCAGTGGTAATCCAGTGTGCAGGGTGCCTTGTGAAGTCCCTTCCAGCCCTACTTTCCTATGATTGCCCAGTGTCTAGAAAAAAGAGGTCCCATTCTTAGTTGGTTTTGTGCACCACTGTAGTATCCTGCTTAAGAAGAGTGAATAAATTAGAGCTGTGAGAAAATGCTTTAAAAATCATGGAATTTCCACAGCTTTGTCGCTAGCATTTTGCTACTCCCAACCCTGCATTACAAAGCGGCTCATTAGAGATTGATAAATCCACTTCACCTTTGTTGGAGTCAATGTATGTGTGTTTCTGTTTATCTAAAAGGCATTATTAGTGAAAAAGGAAAATGATTTAAACTACAGTGTCTCTGCTTTTATGTAATAAAAAAATGTTTTAAAATGTTCATATGGAAATAATTAGAATATTATACAGCATAGGCCCTATCTTGAAATGCTCATTGAAATCAAGTTCACATTACCTACATGAAAGTTCACAGTGAGTAAGCATTTCAGGATTGGACACAAAATGTATACCAAACCCTTGGCAGAAACCTGTTTCTTTATAAAGACAGCAAATGTGAGCGCTGTGTGGTTGATATTTTCCCCATTCTCTCTAGATGCCTGGATCTGTCTACAATTTCACCGGCTGTATACAAGTCATAGAAATCAATAATCTGGGACCTTTCACCTTTTCTAATGCTGTGGGCAGAAGCAATATTGACAGCTGCAGGTAAACTACCCTCCATGCCTTTTTCAAATCAAAGAAACTGATCCTGTTGATTTTTTCCCCCTCTCCTTGAAATTGGGTTGGCATTTTAGATCATCTCCAGAGTGTTTGTAAGAAAACTATTCTTATATATACACATATGAGTACATGCACACACACGCATGCAAGCACACATGCAGAGATAGATATTTTCTTTCCTTCATACTCTATGAATCTGTTTTATTTATGGAAGATGCTTTATGCAGAATTGTTCAATTAAGCTTGACAGTTTATTTATAGCGGGTTCCTGTCCACTGGCAGCTAAGACATATTATATTAAACTAGACAATATAAGATGGAATACACAAACAGGCAGCATAAGATGCTGCTCACACTTTTAGTGTTTTCATCAGGCTTGTAACTAAAATACTGGATTACTGCTGCTCTTCACAAAGCACACTGAGGGTATGAAAAATATATGAAAGCATCAGCCCTGGAGATGCGAAATAATTTGATTTCACTATGCAATATGTGTATATTGCATACTCTTGCTTACAAACATTGATTTGGTAAGCAGCCCAAATTCAGAGCTGATACTTTAAATTAAACCTCTGTGGTTTATGCCTTCATTTTTTGCATATAGGAGTTAAAGCTTTAAACTAGGGGAGCAAAAGAAAATGTAAGTATGTATGTAAATGGTTATTTGTGCATCATGAAATCTAGGTTAGTATAAGAGGACTGATCTTATAGCACTTAACACAGAAACTTGGAACATTTTCCACATACATTTTTAGACCTGGCTTTAGAACTCCATCAGAGATTCATTGAATAGGATAACTATAACCTCTGAGTGCAGTTGCATATAACTAAAATTTGAGTGAAGTTACATGTTACACTTCAGACTATAATAAATCTGTGGAATGTTAAGTGGCATTATAATTAGAACATGCTGTGAGCAGTCACGTGTCAAGGGTTAATACTGTTTCTTGCCTGCACAACTCTGACTTGCCACTAAGAGGATGGTGAGCAGGGTTGTGGCTAGGAACTAGGACACATGGGCTCTATCCCTGCTCTGGGTGAGGGAACTGGGAACAGTCCATCCTGGGCTGGGCCAGGTGCTTCTTCCCATGAGTATGGGAGCAAGGCACGCAGGCTGGGTGGGGTAAAATTAGCTGGTGGGCAGCCACGGGCCAAATGAAATTGCCTGGCTGGCCGGATCTGCCCCATGGGATATATTTTGCACACCCCAATCGGTGTAATATGTAATTTCACCCCATTGTTGAACAGAGCATTTTGCTCAGACTCAGATGATCTGCATTTTAGTTTTATTTCTTCCACTAACACCACAAAAGGATTTATGCACCTACAGGATGTACTTTAGGTGGAATTTAGCTCCTAAATTGAAGATTACAATCCTCAGTGCCATGCCTAACTTCTTAATTCTTAAAGTCCATAGGGACTACATTTTTCTACTGGAAGTGCCTAAAGTTTTGCTTTTGCATGTGGCCAAAGCAACCTCCTTCTTGTCAGGGTCAAGCAGTCTCTTGTCTCCATCATGCTTAAACCTGATTGTTCTAAACCCTGTCTAACCCCCTTAGTGGCTTAATCTGGTAGGCTTATTTTGAGCAAACCTAATGTATATTAAAAGAAGGATACCCTGTAATTTTGTACATTATCACTAAAATCATTTTGATTGAATGATAGAGATGAGAACTGAATTTGTCTCTGAGTTTTTAGTATTCAAAACATAGTCCACTTAAATGTAGAAATATAATAGATATGGATCTTTTTCTCTTCTTGGGAATTTTAGCAGTATTGCCAGCTTTGCAATTTCAGAAGCGTTGAGTCAAATTCTTATGATATTGTTAAAGGGTACATTTGCTTTAGGGGGAAATCCACCTGCCTCCAAAGTCTATGGAAGCCTTTAAGGAACAAAATATAGTCTTAACTACACCAGCAAAAATGTTTCCGTGTTCCAGCTGTTTTAAGGGAATGTCTCATGCCTTTCATTGTGCCGGTGAGGAAGTTCAAACCCATTCCTAGTTCCTCCTTCTAATCACTGTCTTCTGCTCTCTTCACACTCCCCACTTCACGGATCTGCCTCTTCTCTCTGTTCTCATCTTCCCTCTTCCCTCCTTGCCTTCCCTCCCTGACCATGCCCACTTTCTGCCCCTCATATGTTGCTGCCATTCTTCATACTTCCCCATTCTCCTATCTCCATAATCCATACATTCTTAAGACTCCCCTGAACCTCCTCTGGCTTCTGTCTTCCATATTCTCCTTCCTTCTCTGTATCCTTTGTCTCCCATCCTCTTGCCCTTCATTCTGACTTCTCATCCTCCCTCTACAATGTTTCAGTTTCCTCTGCTCTCATATACACCTTCTCCCCACCCTCAAAGCTTGATGGTGTGCAACATCAGAGTAAACAACCACAGTAAAAGTGGTTCCTATACTGAAAAAATAACTGGATCCTTTTCATTAGATGCTGTAAAACCATAACTGGTCAAGCGAGTAAAGTTATGTTGGTGTTTACACGATTGGACATGAAAAGGATTGTCAAGATTTGCAAAAAGTAATACGGTTAGAGGTTTTGGTATAGGCAGAACCAGGATTTTGAAAGGGGTTTGGTGATTGGCACTGTAGGGGTGGCTGCACCCCCAGTTCCAGCCTCCCCCCACCCACTGGGGTGGGCTTTCCATGCCATGAGAGCAGTAGCCACAGACCTTTAACTCGCTGAATCAGGTAATAATCCCACCCACCCCTCCCCACCACCTTTGACACCTCCTACCTTCCCATCAGGGGAACCTCCCCTCTCTACTTATGACTCTGGACACAGGAAGTGGAGTCTGTATTTCCTTAGAATGTTGCAAGAGACAGTGTCAAAAGCCTTGCTAAAGTCAAGGCATATAACACCAACTCTTTTCCCCCCATCCATAGACTCTTTCATTTTATTATAGAAGAAAACAGGTTGGTCAGGCATGATTTGCTATTAATGGATCCATGCTGGCTATTCTTGATCACCTTACTGTCCTCTAGGTACTTTACAAAAGATTCCTTGGGGACCTACTCCATGATCTTTCCAGATATCGAGGTCAGGCTGACTACAGATTCTCCTTCCCTTTCTTAAAGATGGGCACTTTATTTGCCATTTTCCAAACATCTGGGACCTCACCTAAACTCTATGGGTGCATCCAGATGAGCATGGACATTTGGTTCCCCGTGAACAAGAAGCAGTGGTACACCTTGCACCACTGCTTCCTGTCCCCAGGGAATGCCCATGCTATGTGTGCTTTGTTGTATGGCAAATTACCCGAGGTGGGGCAGGGGAGGCTGGGGCCAGCACTGTGCTGTCCCCAGCAGCCTCACCTGGGGAACTCCTGGGGCTGCAGCTGCAGCGATTCTGCTGTGTGGAGCCTGGCTGGCAGCAGAGTGTGGCTCTGGGTGGGACAGCTCTGCTTTTCAGCAGCCCACAGTGGCCAGGCGTGTGTTCTTCTGGGGTTTTCTCCTGGTTTTTTGACCCGTGGATATCCAGGTGTCCAAAAAAAAACCTGGCACAGTGCACGCTCAGGCAGTGTGCCCTTACAGTGTGGAGTATGCCAAACTGTGAAGTATGTGGTGCTGCAAACCTGTTTGTAGTGCCACATACTACATGATCACACTTGTCTGGATGTAAATTATGAGTTCTCAAGGAGAATAGCTAATGGGTTTGAAATTATCTCAGCTAATATCTTGGGTACCCTACAGTGCATCCAATCCATCCTGCTAACCTGAAAGCATCTAGCATCTCTAAGTAATCCCTAACCCATTCTTCTCTAGCTTGTTTGTCTCCTTCCCTATCTTTGCTGCCAATTGCAGTCATGATCTGATAATTGCCCCTCTTTGTGAAGACTGAAGTAAAAAAATGGCATTAAATATTTCAGCCTTCTCTGCATCATCAGTAACTAGATAGCCTTCTGGATTCCATAAAGGACATAAGGACATTGTTTGGTCTTCCTCTTACTCATGACATAATTTGTAGAATCCCTTTTTTTTGCCTTTTAAGTTCCTTGCCAGTTGTATCTCAAATTGTGTCGTGGCCTTCCTAACGGTATCCCTGTATGCCTTTGCAGTACTTTTATACTCTTCCCTAGTACCATGACCAAATTGCCTCTCTTTGTGGGATTTTTTTCTGAGTTTCAACACACTGAAAAGATAGCTTTCTAGCCAGTCTGGCCTCTTGTTGTATTTCTTATTCTGTGATATCAGGTATTATCAAGTATCATAGTATTCTTTTGCAGGGAAATCTTTTTTTCTCCTTTAAAACATCATTGTCTTTCACACACTTCAGCATTTCTCTTCTCTTTACTAAGATTTTTCTTTCAGGCAACTTCCTCTCAGTACCATCTATTTCCAGATTTTTCCTGTTTCCTGTCTGTTATCCTTGCCATGTTTAGGCATAATTATATTTCAGTGGTGGCACCACTCTCCTAAAGAACAAAGGGGTTCTGTTCCTTGCTATCTCCAGCAATTGCCTTTATAATTGTGGTGCACGGATGCAGCCAAAGAAAGCCATATAAAATCTTCTAAAGGTACAGTTTTGTGAGTAAATTTTGAACTTGTGAATATTTAATAGGTTTGGAATTTACTCAAATATGTTCTGCCATTTTTATAACTAGGGCTATTTGAATTTCAAAATACCAAAAGGATAAGCAAATATGTGCATAGAATTGAGAGAGCCCTAAAAATGGACGTTAGATACAGTTCATTAACCTTTTCAAAAGTATTGGCACTACTACTTTAGGACAATTCAGCACCATTCAAAGGAAATCAGATATTTCACACTACAAAAACAATGCAATTTTAATAGTTCAAAAGTTTAAAAGTTTTAAGGATGGAATATGATCTGGGTTCAGATACTGTGAAGGTTAGAAGGACCACATGTGAAAGGAACTTAGAATTAAAAAAAAAAATATTATGATGGTATAATAACAGCATTGCCGCAGCCCTGATCTGTATATCTGACTACGTGCTCTCTAAATTGCCTGAAATGTACAGAGTGAGACTGTAATCTGTTCATCTAGCATTCAGAATCTATCCTGCAATTATCATGAGAGAGAAAATTGTTTTAGCATGGTATGAATAGGAGTAATGGGAGGACAGGTCCATTAATAGCTATTAAAGAGAACAGTAAAGGATTTGTCCTCTGACATCCCTAAACCAATGATGACTGAGGCCAAGGAGGGTATGACAGTAGATGGATTACACTAGACATTCTCTGTACATATAGTTTCCCTTTAAAGCATCTACTGTTGCTACTCCCAGAGACAGGATGCTGGGCCAATATGGCACTTCTTATGTTCTTATGTGAAATTGAAAAAAACTAAACAACTAAAATTTCTGATACTAATTTGTATTAGATCGTGGAATATTTTCTCAGGGTGGGATGCATAAATATCTGAAATATTTAGATTTAGATAGACAACACACACAAAATAAAGGAAATGTCTTCTCTAACATAAATGCATAGTATTACATGCATGCATATAAAAAATAGAAAAATCCATGTGGACGCCACATTATGCATACAATGTCCCTTTATTTCTGTCAGTCTAACTTAAGGAAGCAAGAGAACACTCAATTGTGCATGATTTATTTACTTTGGATGAGCCCTTGGTATTCATATGTTTTGAGCATATTACAGCCCTCTGACCAATTATATTGCAGCTATAAAAAACACTGAAAACTATTTTAAGAACATAAGAATTGCCATTTACTGGGTTAGACCATAGGTCCTTCTTGCCCGGTATCCTGTGTCACCCAGTAGTAGACAGTGGATGCTGAAAGGGAGAGTGAACTAGGTATGACTGGGATATTTTCTAGTGTTCCTCTGTCACTTGGAGCCTCCAGCATTTAAGGTCTAAGAATTTCTAACAGAGGATGTATCCCTAACTCCCATACTCAATAGGAACTGATACTGTTTCCCTCCAAAATTTGTCCAATCCTTTTTAGAATCTAGTTAAACTGTCAGTTTCCATAACATCTGGTAGCAATGAGTTCCACACTTTAATTATACACTGTGGCAGTTTGCAGACATTAAAAAAAGGCAGCACTTTAAACTCAGTGTGTTCCCATGCTGAGCCCAGCACATGCCCAGAAGAGGCCAGAGGTGCTGAGTACATGAGGACCCAAGAACCCTGGCCCCGCTCAGGAAGAGGGTAGGGTGACCACTCATCCCTAATTGGGTGGGACAGCCCTGAAATGAGAACATTAAGTCCCGGTCCCAGGCTGCATGACTCCAGGACAGCATTTGTCCCAGATTCCCAAAATTGTGCAGGGATCTGGGTTTTCTGTTCACTACAGAAGAGCATGGGAAATGGCAGGTGTGGCACGCTGACGGGTGGACTCACTGGCAGCCCGGCTTGTTGGTGTGAGCCCAAATGACTCAGGCTAATTGGTGGGGGCATTTTCCTTCCCCACCAGTCAGGAGGAGACAGGAAGCAGGCTTGGCCCGCTCTGACCCAGGGCCAAGTGAAGAAGAGGACCTGACAGGGAACTAACTCCTCAAGCTTTCCCATTTATCTATTTTCAGTCTGGGGGTGGAATTTCTGGGAAGAATAAAAGCCAGCGTGCCCAGCACGTGGGTGGTTTCAACAAGAGACAATGAAGAACGATTGCAGAAAAGCTTGTGGAGCTGACCAGTGGGGCAGAGCAGTTGCCCCAGAAGTGCCCTGAAGTGCCCTCTGCTGAGCAAGATGCAGCAGCGGTTGCATTCCATTCCAGCCCTGCCATGGAGGGACCCACGGTGTTGGTGCATGGATCAGTACATAGAGGGTTGGGAGGAAGCTGAGGGATCCCCACAGCTGCACGAGGCAGTGTGGGTTCTCATTCCTGCAAGAGGCAGGAGCCTCTTGGTGCACAGAGTGGTGCATGGGGCTTAGAGAGCAGAAGGGACCCTGTATCTGTACAAGGTAGCATGGGTCCCCATCCTTGTGAGAGGCAGGAGCTCCTCGGTGCACAGAGCTGTGCACAGGGCCTGAAGAGGTGAAAAGACCCCGTGGATTCACAAAGCAACGCAGGTCCCCATCCCTGCAAGAGGCACGAACCCCTTGGTGCACAGAGCAGTGCATGGGGCTTGGATGGAGCTAAAGGGACCCCATGACTGCACGAGGCGGCATGGATCCCCATCCCTGAAAGAGGCAGAAGGCCTCAGTGCACAGAGTGGTGTACAGGGCCTGAGAGGGCTGACAGGCCAGGTAGCTGCATGAGGCAGCTTGAGCCTTCCTGGGGTAAGAGGCAGCAGGATGGAGCAACCAACCCAGTGAGGGGGAAAGCACTGCAGCCAAACCACAGACAGAGAGAGATGAGCCAACCCCACCAGAACTGCTAGGAGACGTGAGTTACCCAAAAAGGGGATTGCAGTCCCAAGAAAGGGAGGAGACAAGGATTTCCATAGGGGAGGAGGGGCCCTCTCCTTTTGGTGATCAAAGGGAAGCCCCATAATGTGTCTGGGGGGAGCAACCCCTTTGTGGCAGAGGGAGTTAAGGACCCCCATTCATCAGGGGGTGGCTTCGTGGTCACTGGGCTAGAGGAGGAAGATAGTGTGTCTATATGGTAGCCTGTTCTTTTCCCCTGGTATCAGTACTCCTTTTGGGCACAACTGCTGTACCATTATTGTTGTCCTTGTTCCTTACATTGTTGGGACCTTTGCTATAAACTTGCATACTTAATGTTGTATTATGAGATAATAATGAGCTGCCTCATTTAGGCTGTTAGTGGTTCAGTTGCTTAAGGGACTGCTAGAGTATCCCTTCCTCAATATTTGCTTTCATTGTATTTGTTATCTTTATGTATTCAATCCTATTAATGTAATCTCACTTATTTATGCTTAGACTAGTGATTTATTCCTTCTGGGTTTCATCTGCTGACCTACTGTTTAACCTGTGTTTTACTGTTGATCACCCCTTGCCTGCCACCTGGAGAGCCTGCTGAGGGTAGGGACTGTATGCTAACTGGAAGACCCAAGAGGATCAAGGCCTCTGCTGATATAGTGCTTTCATCTACTATACACAGCTGAGATTGCCTGGGTTTATGTTCAACAAGAGTTATTGTGTTGTGGACCTATATTTGTAAATGTACATGTACATATGTACATGCTTTATAAATTTATTGACACTGAAATGTAAAATTAAATCTCTAAATAGTTATACATCATTGGGTTTCCCTGGTCTCTGCTCTGCTCTGCTCTGCTCTGCTCTGCTCTGTAGGGGAGGAAGGTGAGCTGGCCTGAAGCTGGGCAGTCATGCTCCCACAGCACACTCACACCTGCTAACATACCTTCAATTGGAGAGGGGGTACCAGCTGCGTACAACCCAGGTTACACAGGTTTCCCCTTGCAGGCTGGCAGAGTTCCAGCCTGCAAGGGGCTGTGGGGAGTGGGATGCAGGGGGTGCCACATGCATGTATGTGTGTGTACATGCACATGGGCAGGAATACAGCCCCAGGCAGAGGTGGAAAGCAGATCCCCCAGCTACCTGCAGGTAAGTCTATGGGTGGGGTGGGGAGGGGGCACAGGAGGTGCAAACTGAGGCCCCCACAGTGAGGGAGGGAGTGGGGCAGGACCTGGGCAGGACCTGGGCCTGGGAGCACTGCTCAGCTAAGGTGGTGCATGGGTGTAGGGTGTAGGGATGGAGCAGGAAGCGGGACAGCACCATGGGAGGTTTGTCTAGGGGACAGCTCCCTGCCACTGTGTGCACTCTTGGGAAGGAGTGCAATCGGGGGCATGTGCCTGCTAGATTTGTGTGCAGGGTGGGGAGGATGCAGGCTGCCCACTGCAGGATCAGGGCTTTCCACCCTCCTGCCCTCCCCTAGGGAGGCCCTCACTGGCCATGCCACCATTGCAAGGTGTCCCCTGCCTGTCTGGAAGCAGCCGGGGTGCCAGTGCAGAGTTGTGCCCCCAACTGCTGCTGGGTAGGCAGGAGGCACCTCACTATGGTGGCATGGCTGGCACAGGGTCGCAGGGGATGGGCAGCAGGGAAAGGAGCCCCTAGCCCATATGCAGGCAGCCCATATCTGCCACTGCCCTTGACGGGCTCCACTCAGCTCTTTTTGGCTGTGCTGTGGGGGGGAGCATTATCTTAGCGCCTTCCAACAAAAATTAAAGTTGGTACCTATGAAAGAGGCAGTGCTTTAGTTGGACCCGGCCCCACAGCATCTGTATAGATGAGGCACTTCAGCAGGGCTTTTTTTAGAACTTTTATCTAATAGCTGATTGAATCAGCTTTAGCTAAAATCACCAAAAAGTCAAGCTAAAGCACTCAGTCTATAGACACTGGGGAGCCAGGTCCAAGTAATGCACCACTTCTTTCAATAAAGCACAGTTTTGGGTTTTTTTTAATGTCTGCAAGTAGTGGGTGTGAAAAAGAACTTCCTTTTGTTAGCTTTAAGTTTACTACCTATTAGTTTCATTTTGTGATTGTGATAGATAGTAAATAATAAATCTCTATTTACTTTATCTTTATCATTTAGTATTTTGTAAACCCTTATCATGTCCCCCCTCAAGTGTCTCTTTTCTAAACAAAATAGGACTAGGCTCCTTAGCCTCTCTTCATATGGAAGCCTTCCATACTGGTAATTATCCTTGTTGCCCTGCTCTGCCTTCTCTAGTACTTCTTTATCCTTTTTGAAATGTGAGGACCAGAATTAAGCACAGTATTCAAGGTGTGGATGCACCCTGGTTTTATAAAGGGGCATAATGATGCTTTCAGTTTGTTTT
Organism: Alligator sinensis; assembly: GCF_000455745.1. NCBI lineage: Eukaryota > Metazoa > Chordata > Crocodylia > Alligatoridae > Alligator > Alligator sinensis. The sequence goes on from NW_005842482.1 coordinate 571,082, forward strand.
ATTCCTCTCTTGATATTCTGTAACAATTTGTTTGCCTTTTTGACAGCTGCTGAACACTGATCTGATATTTTTAGTAAACTGTCCCCAATGACTCCCAGATTTCTTTCCTGTGTGATAACAGCTAATGTAGAGCCCATCCTAGTGTAGGCATAGTTTGGGTTATTTTTTGCCTATTTACATCACTTTACACTTATTTACAATTAATTTTATCTGCCATTTATTTGTCCGTTCACACAGTCATGCCAGATCCTTCTGTAATTTGTCACAGTCCACATGGTCTTTACCATTTTGAATAATTTTTTATCATCCACAAATCTGGCCACCTCACTACTCACCACCTCTTCCAGATCATGTATGAATATGTTAAATAACATGGGTCCCAATTCTGATCTCTGGGGGACCCTGCTGTTTATTTCTTTCCATCCTCAAAACTGGCCATTTATACTCATGGTTTGTTTTCTATTTTAAGACAATTTCTAATCCACATATAGACCTTCCCTGTAATTCTATGACTATCTAACTTCCTTAAGAGTCTCTGATGGAGGACCTTGTCAAAGGCATTTTAGAAATCCACATATACTGTAAACTGGATCATCCCAATCTGCCTGGTTACTGAAGCCCTCAGAGAACTTTAGTAGCTTGGTGAAACATGATTTCCCTTTGACAAAAATGTGTTGATTCCTCTTCAGCAAGTCATGTCCATCCATGTGCTGAACAATTCTTTTTTAAAAATTATTATTTCAGCCAATTTTCCAGGAACAGAAGCGACGGATCACATAATACAGTTAAGGTCTCAGCAATTTCTATCTGGGCTTCTTCAGAACCCAAGGGAGAATGTCATTAGGTCTTAGTAGCTGATTTGCTACTGTTAGTTTATCAATTTCCTCTACAACCTTACCTACTGAAACCTCAATTTGAGGCAGCTCCACTGACTTGTCCCTGGAAATGAGTCGATCTGATGAGGGACTTTCCTTAACATCTTGCACAGTAAAAACATGCAAATAATGCATTTAATTTCTCAGCAATGGTCATGCCATCCTTTAGCACCTCTTTTACACCTTGGTCATCCAAAGGCCCAACTCACTGGCAGGTCTTTGGCCTCTAACATATTTAAAGTAGGAGTGTCAAATTATTTAAAAATGTTATTGCAATTAATTGCACAATAAAAAAAAATAGTTGCAATTAATCATGCTTTTAATCACAGAGCTAAAAACTCAAACGTATGCACAGAGAAACTCAAAATGTGTTTTTCTTGGAGTCTGCAACCTCCCCCTCTGGCACCTCAGAGGCCTCCACCCAGAAGGAGCCCATGGTTCTGGGCTCCCCTCAGACAGAGCCCCTGGCTCTCAGCTGTGGGGGCTGCCTGTCACTTTTTCAGGCTCTGGGGTCCAGGAGCAGGGCCACCTCCCCTTGTGAGGTCTGCTCCCTTTTGGGGTCTCTGGCATGCCAGCTGGAGGAGCTCCAGGCTGCAGTCCAGAGACTGCATGCCATCAGGGACTGTGAGCAGATTGACTCCTACTGCCAGGCCCTTCTTCCCCAGGAGGTGAAGGGTAGACCACATTCACCTTCCAGGACTGGGGAGGACTCAAGGACCTCCCATGCTGTCCAGCCCAGGGGTTGGACCAAGGTGGTCAAGGGCCCTAAGGCCCGCAGCACCAAGGTCTCCACTCCGCTGGAGCTTTACAAAGGTACGAGCCTCTTGCAGCCCCAGCAGAGCCTGCTGAGTTGCCAGCTCCTGCAGGCAACACAGGCTGTACTGTAGCTACCACCCCTGCTCTCCCTAAGACAAAACGCAAAGTGGGAGACCCCATCCTGAGGGGCACTGAGGGGGCAATCTGCTGCCCTGACTACTTAGGCCAGGAAGTCTTTTGCTTCCCAGGTGCCCAAATCTGAGACATTGCAGACAAGATCCCTGAACTCCTCCAGCCCACTGACCACTACCCTATGCTCCTTATCCATGTGGACACAAATGACATGGCTCAGAGTGCTCCCAGCCTCATGAGGGGCTACAGGAATTTGGGAGCAGGGCTTAAGGGTTTGGGGGTACAGGTGGTGTTCTTATCGATCCTCCCAGTCTCGGGCTACGGGCTGAGGAGGGAGAGGAGGATCCAGGTAGTGAACCAAAGACTGTGGCACTGGTGTCATCGGGAAGATTTTGGCTTCCATGACCACAGCTCGCTGTTTGGTGAGAGAGGCAGTGAGCTGCTGGGAAGAGATGGCCTCCACCTCTCTCCCCTGGGGAGGAGGCTCTTCTCAGCCAGACTGGCTGACCTGCTCCACCAGGCTTTAAACTAAGCCCACGGGGGGATGGGGGGGACTACCACCACTGCTGGTCTGCTGAGCAACCCTTGCAAAGCCAGCAGGCTAAGACATGTAAGGGATCCCACCCCTGCCCCAGCCCTGGAACAAACTGTAGGCAAGGCAAGGGCCCCCAAAGGGACACTTATGTGACTATACACAAATGCCAGGAGCTTGGGGAATAAACAGGAGGAACTTGTCCTGCTAAACACAAATAATTATGATGTCATAGGGATAATGGAGACCTAGTGGGATTCCACCCATGACTGGGCCATGGGTATAGACGGCTATACCCTGTACAGGTGAGAGAGGGTGCACAAAAGGGGCAGGGGTGTAGCTCTCTATGTCAAAGAAAGATACACGTCCCTGCAAGCTGACATTGGCACCCAGGGTGGACAACTTGAGACCCTCTGGGTGAAAATCCATGGGGAACAAGGCACAGGGGATACTATGGTGGGAGTCTACTACAGATCCCCTAAACAGGATCAAGACCTTGACCAGGAGTTTGCCAGTGAATTGGCTGTGGCCACAAGCTTCTGATGCATGGTTGTCATGGGGGACTTCAACTGCCCAGACATCTCATGGGAAGAGCACTTGGCCAAATCCGAGCAGTCTCAAAGCTTTCTCTCATGCATGGATGAGCTCTATCTGATGCAGGAAGTCTACAGGCTGATGAGAGGTAAAGCACTGCTTGACCTGGTACTGGTAACTGGGAATGACCTATTCAGTGACCTAACAATCAAAGGGAAGCTGAGTGACAGTGACCATGAGCTGATCACCTTCACCATCTGCTGTATAGCTGGCAAGTGAGTCAGTAATACAGAAGTCTTGACTAAGGAGGTTTGTCAGTGAGGCCTTAAAGGGCCACAACCCAGGAAAGCCAAGGCTGCAACTGAACTCCAACTAGCTACAAATATCAAGGACAATAAAAAAGTCCTTTTTATAGATATGTGGGGAGCCAGAGGAAAAGCAAGGGCAACATTGGAACCCTGCTAAATCAGATGGGACAACTGACAACTGACACCCAGGAAAGAGCAAACTTGTTAAATGGGTACTTTGTGTCAATTTTTCACCAGTCCCATGGGATTCCCCTGCCCACTATGGGACACGGAGGCCCAGTGAGGGAAATTCCTTACCCTCCATCAATGCTGACCTCATGAAGAAACACCTTGAGAGGCTGGACACCTTCAAGTCAGCCAGCCCTGGCAGTTTACACCCCAAGGTTCTCAAGGAGCTGGCAAGCATCATAGCTCAACGCCTGGCATGGATCTTTGAGAATTCCTGGTGCTCTGGTGAAGTGCCCAATGATTGGAAGAAGGCCAATGTGGTTCCTATATTCAAGAAAGGGAGGAAAGTAGATCTGGGGAACTACAGGCCCATCAGCCTGACCTCTATCTTGGGAAAAGTCTTGGAAAAGATTATCCAAGAGGTCATCCTTAACAGGCTGGCTGACGGCAACATCCTGAGGGATAGCCAGTACGGGTTGGTTGCGGGTAGGTCTTGCTTGACCAATCTCATTTCCTTTTACAAGCAGGTGACCTATTGCCTGGACAAGGGAAAAGAGATTGATGTCATATATCTTGACTTTAAAAAAGCCTTCCATCTGGTATCCCATGATCACCTCTTGGCAAAACTGGCTAGCTGCGGCCTCGGCCTCACCACGATCCGCTGGCTGGGGAATTGGATCTGCGGTAGGACCCAAAGGGTGGTGATTGATGGAAGTCAATTGCCATGGTGCGCTATGACCAGTGGGGTCCCTCAAGGCTCTGTCCTTGGGCCTATACTATTCAACATCTTCATTAATGATGTAGACATTGGTGTCAGAAGTGGACTGGCCAAGTTCGCCGATGACACCAAATTCTGGGGTAAAGCATCTATACCTGAGGACAGAAGGGTGATACAGGCAGACTTTGACAGGCTCAGGAAATGGGCAGATGAGAACCTGATGGTATTTAACACCAAAAAATGCAAGGTTCTCCACCTTGGGAGGAAGTACCTGCAGCATGCTTATAGGCTCGGCAGTGCTACACTGGTTAGCACTATGGACAAAAGGGACTTGGAGGTCATGATTGATCACAAGATGAACATGAGCCTTTAATGTGATGCTGCAGCTAGTAAAGTGAGCAAAATGCTGGCCTGCATCCATAGATGCTTCTGAAGTAAATCCCAGGATGTCATTTTCCTGTTGTGCTCAGCCTTGGTGAAGCCACAGCTAGATTACTACATCCAGTTTTGGGCTCCACAATTAAAAAAGGATGGGGAACAGCTTGAGAGAGTGCAGAGGAGAGCCATGCACATGATCAGAGGTCAGGAAAGCAAACCTGATGACGAGAGGCTGAGCCATGGGACTCTTTAGCCTGGAAAAGCGCAGGCTCAGGGGTGAACTAGTGGCCACCTATGAGTTTATCAGGTGTGTTCACCAGGATCTGGGGGAACATCTGTTCACCAGAGCGCCCCAAGGGATGACAGGGTTGAATGGTCACAAACTCCTCCATGACTGTTTCAGGCTGGACATAAGGAAGAACTTCTTTACAATCCAAGCCCCCAAGGTCTGGAATAGACTGCCACCAGAGGTGGTTCATGCACCTACTTTGAACACGTTCAAGAGACTTTTGGATGTTTATCTTGCTCGGATCCTATGATCCCTGCTGACTTTCAACATCTTCATTAATGATGTAGACATTGGTGTCAGAAGTGGACTGGCCAAGTTCGCCGATGACACCAAATTCTGGGGTAAAGCATCTATACCTGAGGACAGAAGGGTGATACAGGCAGACTTTGACAGGCTCAGGAAATGGGCAGATGAGAACCTGATGGTATTTAACACCAAAAAATGCAAGGTTCTCCACCTTGGGAGGAAGTACCTGCAGCATGCTTATAGGCTCGGCAGTGCTACACTGGTTAGCACTATGGACAAAAGGGACTTGGAGGTCATGATTGATCACAAGATGAACATGAGCCTTTAATGTGATGCTGCAGCTAGTAAAGTGAGCAAAATGCTGGCCTGCATCCATAGATGCTTCTGAAGTAAATCCCAGGATGTCATTTTCCTGTTGTGCTCAGCCTTGGTGAAGCCACAGCTAGATTACTACATCCAGTTTTGGGCTCCACAATTAAAAAAGGATGGGGAACAGCTTGAGAGAGTGCAGAGGAGAGCCATGCACATGATCAGAGGTCAGGAAAGCAAACCTGATGACGAGAGGCTGAGCCATGGGACTCTTTAGCCTGGAAAAGCGCAGGCTCAGGGGTGAACTAGTGGCCACCTATGAGTTTATCAGGTGTGTTCACCAGGATCTGGGGGAACATCTGTTCACCAGAGCGCCCCAAGGGATGACAGGGTTGAATGGTCACAAACTCCTCCATGACTGTTTCAGGCTGGACATAAGGAAGAACTTCTTTACAATCCAAGCCCCCAAGGTCTGGAATAGACTGCCACCAGAGGTGGTTCATGCACCTACTTTGAACACGTTCAAGAGACTTTTGGATGTTTATCTTGCTCGGATCCTATGATCCCTGCTGACTTCCTGCCCCGGGGTCAGGGGGCTGGACTCAATGATCTTCCAAGGTCCCTTCCAGCCTTAGTGTCTATGAACCTATAAAATAATGAAAAATTATGCAGGTACTTTATAGGGTTGGGGGCGAGTGTGGGATGTGTGATGGGGGGAATTTGTGAAGGTGTGGGGGGCTGTGGGTATGTGTGTGGGGTTTGAAACCCAGGGAGTGGGGGACCCCACACTCCCTGGCAGGATGTGGGGTACTGAGTGTCAGGACTGAGGGGCAGCAACAGAGTTGGGGGGAGGCTGTGGCTTGGCAGTGAGGGACAGGGGTTGGGCACAAGCATATCACTGTCTGCCCCCAATCCAATCCCATCCCCAACAGGTGTCCTCCTTTTTGCAACTGGAAATATTGTAACCCTACAGTAATGCAGCCTGGCAGGTGTACAGCAGTGCCCAGCAGGTGAGCCTGTGAAGGGGAAGGGGTGGAGGGAGAGGGAAGGGGAATAGGGCAATTTAAGGCCCCCATGGTGGGGAGGGTGTGAAGTAGGGGGAGGGGGAAGGGCAGGGTTGTGATGAATGGTGTCCCAAAGCTGGGGTGGTTCATGGGACAGAGATGTGGGAGGCTCATCCAGGGGCACTGTGGGGTGGGGGGGTGACTCCCCACTGCTGCATGCCCCTGGGGAGGGCATGCGGGCATATGCCCTCCAGATTTGTGCACAGGGTGAAGGGGACCTGCCTGCTTCAGGCTGGGGCTCTGTGCCCTGCTGTCCTTGCCTCAGGAGCTGCATGATACCTTGTTGTGCCTCCCACTGCTGGGCCAGCAGGGGACATGCAGTGTGGCTAGCACATGGCTCCCAGGGCAAAGGCAGCAAGGTGCAGAGCCCCAGCCTGCAGTGGGCAGCCTTCCTCCACCTTGCACACAAAGCCAGGGGGGACATGCCCTCCATGCTACCCCTGGGGGCACATGCCATCCATCCCTCCTCCCACAGCTCCATCCCATGACCTGCCTCAGCCGCTGACCCTGCTTCACTCCCTTCTTCACCATGGGGGCCTCAATTTTCCCCCTCAACCCCTCCCTCCCTGCCCCTTTCCCTCCACAGAGTTACCTGCTGGGTGCTGTTCTACATGCCACTGGGCTTCATTCCTGTCTGTGTGCATACTGCAGCTGCTCATCTCTGTCTCTGTTTCTGTCTCTGTGCATGCACTGCCCCCTGCTGTCCTGCTGCAGCAGCCTGGAGCTGATGCCTGGGCTGCCCTGTGGTCCTCTGCACTGCCACTGCTACCTTGCTGGGTGGCCTGGAGGTGTCAGTGACAGTACCAGAGTAGAGCCCGGGCTCCAAAACCATGTGCATGATTAACGTGTGAAAAAAATGAATGCAAGAACCAATTAACACATGAATCATGAACATTAACAGGGTTTAATTGACAGCCCTAATTTAAAGACATTTTTTATTGTTACCTTTTCTGTCTCTAGCAAGTTTCTTCTCAAATTCTTTCCGACTTTGTCTTATTACAGTTTTCCATTTGATATGCTTTTATATATTTTCCTCATTTGACTTCCAGTGTTGGCTACAAATGTCCAACTCGGGATCCTTAAAATTCTGGTTTATTAGGTGGATTGAAACACTGTAATGAGGTAAATCATAAACCTTGGGGCTGGTCCTTCCACACACACACACACACACACACACACACACACACACACACAGTAGCAAGCTACAAGAGTCAG
>NW_005842482.1:578950-583970 GCF_000455745.1 Alligator sinensis
TCTTCCGTTGGTTGATCTGCAGTTTTCTTAGGTGTTAATTGCTCCCTGCTACCGTGTTACACATTCAATCACTGATTCACTTGCTCTTTCAGGGGCCAGCCTGATACAGAGAAGGGCAGTTTGATTCCTGCCCTTGTTAACATTGTTACAATGTATAACTTACTTATGAAACTAAACACATTTAGTTGAAAGTTGAAAGGTGAGGAGTATAAAATATAAGCTACAAATGTAATGCCATGGCACACAAATAGATAAAAATACCAAAATACAAGGGGAGATACAAAATGCACACATACACATTTCAAAACACAATTCCTTATCTTAAAGTGAAAGAAAGAGGAAGGAAGAAAAGGTAGAAGAGGAAAAACATATCCAAGGAGGGGAGAGCAACTGCAGGCAAGAGGAAAAGGGGCTTTCTGCTACACCAGTTTTTAAGATAATCCTGTTTTTTTCTGCTTATTGCCTCTGAAACTCTGCCATTAAACCATGATGGCTTTGTTTTGATCCACTTTCTATTTATTAATTAATTTATTTTTATTTCTGGCATGCATTTGCTCTGTGCTTCCAATATTGTGTTCTTAAGCAATTCTCATGTTGCTTACAAGTTCTCCATCTCCTTTGAGGGCCCTTTTAACTTCTATCTAATTAGCTTCCTCATTTTGGTGTAGTCTCCCTTTTTAAAGTTAAAGACTACTCTGGTAGATTTTCTTCTTGTCTCTGCAATTTTGACCATAATGCCAAACCACATGGGTTTGACATCCACGTAGAAGAAGAGTGGCTCAGTCACATTTACCCTTTGCACCAAATCCTGTGTACTACTTAGGACTGGGTCAAGAACGGTCTTTCCTCTTGTACGTCCCAGGACTACAAGATAGGAAGCAGTCTTTTCTAATTTCAAGGAATTTGGTCTCTTCATTACAGCCTGATGTTAGACTGAGCCAGTCTATTTGTGGATAGATGAAGTCACCCATTATTACTATGTTTTCTTTCTTCCTCTCTCATCTCCCTTAGCATTTCCAGCTTGCTACTGCCATCCTGGTCTGGGCTTCAATAGTATACCCCCAATGTACTTTTTTCTATTGAAACCTTAAATTTCTATCCACAGATATTCTATGGTACCTCTCTTATCAATTGAAAATCTACCCTACTTGATCTATGGAGTCTTTGATGTAGATTGCCACTCCCCCACCAATACAACCTGCTCTATCATTCTTGTATAATTTGAATCCTGGCATTACAGCATCCCATTGATTTTTCTTATTCCACCATGTTTCAGAGATACCTATTATGTCAATATTATTATATACAGCTAAGCTTTTAAGTTCCACCACTTTTGATCTTGACCTTCTAGTATTAGTCTAAAAACATGTAAACTTTTTATTGTTGCCTGGTTGGATTTTGGGGCAGGCAACGTATTCTTCACATTGCTATACCATCTCAAAGGGAAGTATTATGAAAGATAAGGGGAGAATTTATGCTGCTTCAAATCCTTACCTTTTAGCTGAGATGACTAATGTATTATTGTTAGCTATTATATGGACCTTTGAATGCTTGGACTAAGCTACCCTTCCATTAATATAAGGACAGATAAGATAGCTTATTATGTTATAAGAGGCAGGCTCTCCCCCCGACATTAGAAGTATGCTTGAGTTAAGCAGTGCTGCTTTCAACAAAGATTTTAATAATTGCACATTGGATGTGTCTATATGTGCAATTAGTCGCAACTAAATTTACTGTGCATTAATTTAATTTAGTGCCAGGTCCCTCCAGCCCTGCCATATCCCCCCTGTGGTCAACAGGGGTAGCTCCAGGCTCTGGCATCTGCTGCCAGGACCTGGCAGCCATCTTTAAAACACCCCTCATGCACTGTGATCTCTGGGCAACCACTTCCAGTGCTGAGAGAAGCAGCATGGCATGGATACAGGCAGTATCTGGAAGCTCTGCTCCTGCTACATCAGCTACGGCTGCCCCAGCCCCTAGCCCTTACACCAAGGAACAGAGTCCCCAGATCCAACTGGCTACTTTGGTCATCCTGCTGGCCTACTGCCATCACTCTCACCTGGCTCATGGACATCTCACTCCACCTGGCTCCCCCACAGTCACCATCTTGCTGACTGCCACATGCCCTCCAAGGGCCCACACTGCCATGCAGCTGTTGCTGCCAGCCTTAATGATGAGCGGCTCCAGCAGGCCACCACTGGAGCCGCAATCACCATCCTGGCCCTCCAGCCCAACCAGATCTGGCCCATCACATCAGGCAGGACTGGTGACAGCACATGGTACAACACAACTGGGATGACAAGCAGTGGATCGACACCTTCAGGATGACCTGGGCCACTTTTGTCGACCTGCTTCACCAGGTTTGGCCCCATATAGAGTACAAGGGCATGCTCCAGGCCCTCCCTGCTGACACCCACCTGGCTCTGGCACTGATCAAGTTGGCCACTCCCACCAGCCTGCAGTATGTGGGGCACCTGTTTGGGATGGGCAAGGCCACCACTGGGGAGGTCATCCTTGAGATGTGGGGTGTCCTCCAGGACGTGCTGGCAGACATGGTCCTCCATGTCTGTGATCCCGAGGGGGTGATTGCAGAGTTCTGTGCACTGGGATTCCCCCAGTATATTGGGACCCTGGACAAGACCCACATCCTGGTCACCTACCTACCTCATGAATACAGGCCCTACTATAGCCACAGGGGTTTCCACTTGAAGGTCCTCCAGGTGGTCATCAATCACCAGGGGACCTTCACCAATGTCAGTGCCAGCTGGGTAGGCAGCGTACATGATATGTGTCTGTTTCGGAAATGTGGAGTGGGCATGCTCATGGAGAGTGGGGACTTCACACCAGAAATGGAGGACCTGAACTAGGTGCCATGATCATCCCATCTCCTCATCGGGGACCCAGTTCACCTGCTACTCCCATGTCTGATGAGGCCCTACACCAGCCACCTGGACTCCCATAAGGCCCATTTTAATCAGTGCTTTGGCTGGACCCACACCTTCACTGAGTGTGTCTTCAGCTGCCTCAAAGGCCACTGATGGTCCTTCACTGCCCAACTCAAAGTGGCCGAGAGAAAAATCCCCCAGGTCATCATAGCAGTGTGTGTGCTGCACAATATTTGCAAGGCCAAGAGAGAGTTGTTCAGGATGGCCTGGGCAGAGGAGGTGTGCTGGAAAGAGGCAGCCTGGCAGTGGGAGCATGATCTCCCGTGGCAGTGCCAAAGGTGGGTCCCCCCTGGCAAGGCTCCAGGTGAGCTATGAACCCACCAGTGGGGGCCAGGGCACCAGGTGCAGAAGGCTCTGGCAGACCACCTCTTGGAGCACTCCTGCCTCTAGTGCACCTGCTCCACCATCCACATATACCCCACTCCCTGCCCACCCCCAGCACCACTCTCACGCCTTGTACACATTTGAAATAAAAATGTTTATTCCCCTCACAACACCCACCCCCATCCCTCCCTCCTCCCTCTTTAATACATAAAGCCCTCTTGCTCCTCCCTCCCCAGTACACAGAGCCCTCTCCCCTCTTCCCTAACCAAAAGAGCCCCTTCCCTTCCGTTCCCTTCCCCCTCCTCAACCAACAGAGCCCCTCCACCACCCTCCCCACTCACCAACAATTAAAAATAAACCCTCTCCCCAGGTTCAAGACTATTTACAAGAGTCTCAGTCTCTGTCTGTGAGTCCCTGAATGGAGGGTCATGGGGTGGGGGCAGCTAGGGGCAGAGTCTAGGGACAGGTGGCCAGCACCCCAGCCTCAGACCATTCCCTCATGGGTCTGGAGGCCACAGCAACTGCAGCAGCCAGTGGGCTTGTTCTGTGGTGATGGCAGATGGTGCTCCTCAAGGGCAGGCAGCTCTCCCTCTGGCTGCCCAAGTGCAGGGCCAGCATCTGCTTGCAGTGCCAAACCTGGCACCTCTGGGTCCTCAGGCACATGGTATTGGGGCAAGCAGCAAGGCCAGGTGGTGTGGGACCTTGGTTGTGGTCTCCTGGCCAGGGGCTTCTGTGGGCAGAAGGTGCTGGAGGACCTCCTCCCAGGCTGGACAGGAGGGGAGGGGAGCAGGGTTGCAACAGGAAGCTGCCAAGAGCCCTGCAGGGCAAGGGATGGGGGACAGGCAGTGGGGGGCATGAATGCAACCACCAGGCTAAGGACAATGTCCAGAGTCCAGTGGTCATTGTCCATGGCCTCCACTGCCTGGGCCTGGATGGCCAGTTGTAACCTGAGTAGCTTGATCCACTCCCACTCCAGGGCCTCCATCATTGCCCAGTGTGCCAGAGTGCCTGGTCCTGAGTGTCCTCCCAGGTGGTCTCCTGGGAGATGTCCTCATCCCGCCAGGCATGTGCCCATGCCTCCCACTCCTCTGCCTCTACCACTAGCCACTAGAGAAGAAGGGCTTGATCTTGGGTCCGCTTCTGGTGCAGCCAGTACATGTGGTGGGCTCCAGCACTGGGTGGCAGTGACCTGGAGCCTTCATCCCCACTGAGGCCTGTGGCATCTCCCCCATGTCCAGATGTTGGCCCAGCAGAAGCAAGAGACAGAAGCTTTTTGTGAGAGTTTGCAACATTATAGAGATCAGAAACTCTGCATCAGGAGTTCGCCATGCATGGGTTCCCAGGGACATTAGTAAGTCTGGATGGGCAGGTCTAGGCCCAGGCTGGCCATTCCCCTGCCTGCAGGGAGGTGCCCTGGGGCCGGCTCCCCTCCCCTCGCTGCCACTGTGCCCCAAGCATGCCCCTGCTGCATGTGCCCTGGGCAGTCTATGATGAACTGTTTGTGCAGACTGAGGAGTGCCTGAGACACTTTGTCCTGCTGCTGCTGATCCTCCTGGTGCCCCAGGAACACCTGTGTTCCTGATTTGGGACCCTGAGCTATGACAGTGTCGGGGGCAAGCCCCGGCTGCCCTAGAACCTCCTCTGCCACCTGGAGGGCTACCTGTGGCAGTGCTAAATGTCCCTGCCCTTTGCTGCTGTGGAGGACATCACCACCAACATTGATGCCTTTCTCAGGGTGTGGCAGGGCCGTG
>NW_005842482.1:583980-597412 GCF_000455745.1 Alligator sinensis
GACATAGGCTGCTCAATAAATTCCTGAACTGTGTCCCACCTTTCTGCATGCTGTGTGGGGGAACCTGGGGTCAGGGGAGTGTGGACAGGCTGGGCAGGGAGGCAGAGCCTGGATCAGGGCCAGGGGTAAGGTTGGGGACTGAGGCTGAGAGGGCTCTCCTCTCACAGTGCAGGACTTACCATGTGGCCAGGGCTGGTGGGGCTAGCAACTTGGCACAGGTTTACCCATGAGTGATGGCATCCAGCTGCACCCAGTGTCTGCAGCCTGTGGTGCATGGTGGGCCATTGCCCAGCCAGGGCCCCACCTTGGGGAGGACCTGGCACTGCTGGAAGCCAGTGGTGTCATGGCTGGCCACTCCTCATGGTGGGGGTCTGGGGTTGTGTAACTGGCAAGGCAGCTGCTGGCCAGGGATCCCTGAGCTGCTAGTGGATGCAGCAGCAGGGAAGTGGACAGGGAGCTGTGCTAAGCACCTGAGGGCCCCTCCTGTAGTGATGTGTCACTGGAGGGTTCAGAGTGAAGCAGGGGCTTGGGCAGGCCACCTCTTTTCAGGGGGTAAATTCTGCAGGGTTGCAGCCTATGTCCTGGGGCACCAAAATCCTGGTCAGTTGCCACATAAAGGGCATGGTCTTGCGGGCATAACTGGACCAACAATTGTGGTTGGACATGGCCACCCCTGTGGCCACAAGGTTTTAATCTTTATGTGGCACTGCCATTCCAACCAGTGTCCGCATGCCACCCACCAGGGCCTCATAAACATGGATGTTCGAGCACCCACCTTGTGTGAATTGCCTCTGGACCTCCACATTATACCAGAGTCCCACGATGTTGCCTATCTCCTCCTGGCTTCAGTTGGAACCATGGGACTTTGGTATGTGCACGCAGGCAGGTCCAGGCCTTAACAGGAAAGATGAGGATGACATCATTGGTCCCATGCCAGCTCTCTAGGCCACTGTGTGGCTGTCCTGGTGCTGCCAGACATGGACAGCAGCCAGGAGTAGCCAGCACAGGGGCATGGCCAGGGACTGGGAGCTGCATGGCAGAGGTGAAGGGACACAGCACCTGCAAGCACAGGACAGGCTGCTGGAGGTGAGCAGAGGGAGCAGGTAGTGGCCCTACTGCCAGAAACAGCCAGGCAGCAGCCCTTTACAATACTTACCTGTGGACAAGCAGCAGCTCAGGATAGGTGTCTGTGTCCTGTCCAAGGGGGCACACAGTTGCCTGCAGTGCTCCTGAGGAGAAGAACAGGCTTGTTCAGGCTTCTGTGCAGTGTGCCCCAGGGCACAAAATGGCTGAAGGCTTTTATAGCCTGCAGCTAGGAGCTTCCACAGAGGCAGCCCAGACCTGGGGGAGAAGAAGCTCCTGAGCAGGAGAAGCTCCCATCCAGGAGCTCTGAAGCTGGGCGCAGTGACACTATAGTGTCGGGTCATGTCTACATGTGTGTTACTGCACTTTAATCATGACTAAATGTAATACCTGCATTTTTACATGTGTAGATGCATGCCCATACTGTGCAGTAAACTAGGCCTCAAGACACATTAACACATCTCGTGTAGATGCACCCAGCAAGTAGTAAGTTTCAACTTGACAATGTATTGTTTAAGAAGTATTTTAAGACGGGTAAATGTTTGTCTAAGTCAAATCAAATTAGGGTTCTGTTTAAATCATTACCTGCTGAAACTAAATGCTGAATAGATAATTTTGAAAAGATAGTCTTGAGTAGGTTAACAGAATTAAAAGGAAATGTAGAAATGAGATGAAAGTAAAAATGAAATGAAATTAAATTAAATTAAATTAAATGAACAAATCCTATTCTTAAGCAAGTCAGATACTTCTGATGCTTAATGGGTGCATCTACATGTGCACTTTACTGCAGAGATGACTAATTAGCTCTGCAGTAAAGTGTCACTTTCTTCATGTGCGCCAGCATTAGGGCACAGTAAATTAACTGCTCTGTAAGATAGTACTGTCAGGAACAATACTATCTTATGGTGGAGTAATAAAGTGCGATGAAATGCATGTGTAGCCAGTGACAGGGGCTGGCTGGGGCATGAGGATGCTAAAGTGTGGATGATGTTTGCTGCATGACTCTGCAGTTTAGAACTCTTGTTTCATAGTTGTTAGGGGTCAGAAGGGACATGAATAGATAATCTAGTCTAACCCCCCGCCACTGGTTGGAGCACACGCTGGGATCACATGACCCCAGACAGGTGTTCGTCCAACCTCTTTTTGAATTTATCCAAGGTAGGAGCGAGGACCACTTCCCTAGGAAGTTGGTTCCAGAACCTAGCCACCCTAACAGTGAAATAGTGCCTCCTAATCTCTAACCTGAACCTATTCTCTAGCAGCTTCTGGTCATTGTTCCTTGTCACCCCAGGTGCTGCTGGGGGGAGTAGGGCCCTTCCTATTTGCTGCTGATCTCTCCTAACGAGTTTGTAGGCAGCCACCAAATCCCCCCTCAGCCTCTGCTTGCTGAGGATGAACAGGGTCAGGTCCCTTGCTGAGGCTGAACAGGTTCAGGTCCCTCAGCCTCTCCTCATAGGGGCTGCCCAGGCAGTCCCTCTGCCTCCTGACACTACCACCCAGAGCCTACAGTTGACCCCCCAAGCCTGCTGCCAGCCTAGGGCTGCTCCGCCCCCACTCAAACTGCAGCTGTACCAGGCACATATGTATATGCTGTGTCTGGGATCAGTGGACTCTGGCTCAAACTGCCCTACAGTTTATCACGTTATTAATTTCATATGTAGATACACTCAATGTAATATAAAGTTGCTAAAGTATTTCAGTAACTGACTTTAATAAAATGCTGGAAAAAATATTACATTTTATAGGTAAAGTAGAGATGATATATGTGAAATGAAACTGACCCCAGTATTAAAGGTGGTGCTCACTATACTGTAGTTTATTTATTCATATCTATGTATCTATTGCTAATATATATTTAAAATATGTATGTGTATTAGCAACTTATCAGGTATTGTTTTTTCTGTAAAAAAAAATTCTAATTGCTGTACAAAAATTGATCAGGCACCAATAAAAACTCGACTATATAAAAATGAGTTTATGGATATACTAATGAATGTAAACATATAAGGACAATTTCTAATGAGAGAATCTAATCAGCTTCATCATTAGTTTCTGCTTACAAGGAAGAAATATCTCATTTTAAGATCTTATACTTGACGTAATTTGTCTTAAACTATGTTCTCACACATAATTTCAGTTTTATCTCAGCAAAATGCCAAATGCCATTTGCATTCTGTATTCTGTGATGTTTGCTCTCTGAGTTTCTTGCTGTAGATAGGGCTGATGGTTGATTTAATGCATAGCAGTTTTCTTCAGTAATTCTGTAATTTAAAAGACAACCATATTAGTGGTTCCTTGTGGATGCATCTACATGTGACACTACTTCACCGTAACAATGCACTATGGCAATGTAGAGTCCATGGGCAATGTGACGCCATAGCTATGTCAACATGGCAATGCGTTCCGTCAGTATAGCACGTTGCTACCGCAATGTAGCAGCTAAAAATAAATGTGCCATGTGCACGCTGCAGTATGGGTTGTTACTGTGCTATCATTTAGTACTTCTCATGTAGTGCTTCCTAAAGGAAGTACTAAATGACAATGCAGTACCAATGGCACCACAGGGTCATGTCTCTACAACTTTTTTGTATGCACTGGGTTGTAATTTCTCTACAATTTTCAGGTAGTCCTCTAAATATCTCTTTCTCCTGACCTTCAGTAGAACACTGCCCCTCCTTTAATTCTACAGTATAAATAAACCAATTCTTCTAACCCTCTCCAAGCACCCAGCAGCCCCATAGCAATAATATGAAGTTTCAGGTCTCTCACAGCTTTCCATTAACTCTCCTTTTCCAAAAAAAACTTCCTACTGTTCCTGAATACTTCATGCCATGCTCTATATTATAGTATGTATGTATGTAACGGTGCATAGAATCATAGAAAATTCGAGCAGGGAGGGAACTCCCAAGGTCATGTAGTGCAACTCTCCACCAGAAGTAGGATCCTCCCTTTTCTAAACCATCCTATCCAAATCCATTGTCTAACCTATTAGTAACATTGTACAATCAACCCTGGCACAACTATAAGACATAACACCCTAACCTGTGACAGGTAGGCAGTGGGATAATCGTAGTCAATGTCCTGTTGCTTCAATGGTTGTTAAACTATTCTCAAGAAATCTAAGAAAGATGGCCATACCACCACTAGGGAGGAAGGAATGCCCCCCGCCCCCCTCCCACTGCCAGTCTATACTAATGGTGTAAAATTCCTTCTTAATCCAAATATGGTGATTGGGCTCACCCTGAGTTAAGGATAGGCACTCTAGCTGGGAATCTCTGGGTCTGAGTCACAGCCAGAGCACTCACACAGCTCAATCAAAACCCAAGGCCTTGACTGCAGTGAAAACAGTGCTTCTAAAGAAAGAAAAACCCTCCCCTATCCCATCCACAGCACATGTAGCACCAGAAGGGGAAAAAAATCCTTCCTAGCTCCATGTGGCAACTACTAAAGCTCAGCAGCATTGGATATACCCATAGTTACTCTTATATCATTCCTGACCAATTTTTGCCCAACCTCTTGAGCATCTCAAATGATGCAGATTCCACAACTTCCCTAGGCAGGCTATCCTATTGCTTTACTGTTCTAAGAGTGAAAAAGTTCTTCCTAATACCCAATCTAAACCCACTTTGCTGCAACTTTACTTCAGTGGTTCCCATTTTGCTCCCTTTGGCAAAAGAGAAAGCATTTCTCTGTTCTTTATGTCAGCCCTTCGGATATTTGAAGACTGCTGTCTTGTTCCCTGTACACTGCATGTCTGCTAAGCTGAATATACCTATTTCCTTCAACTCTTTCCTTATATGACTTGTCTTCAAAACCCTTTGTTGTTTGTTTTTTTTGCTGCCCATATCTGGACTGTCTCTAACTTCTCCATCTTTTTCAAAATGTGGAGCACAAAACTGCACACAGTAGTACTCTAGGTGAGACCTAACCAGTGCCAAATAGAGAGGCACTATCACCTCCCTTATCTTGCACTAAATGGGCACTTGTACATGTGAGGGGGGTTTAGTTCCCCTAAACTGAAAATGGTGGGTTTTTAACTGGTGGGTTTTTGGTTGTGACATACCATTTCAACTGAGGGACTTCTGTCACTGTTATGGAACAGTGATGGCCTGACAGCAGCTCACCCTGCCCCACTCCCCCCCAGAAAATAGAGAGGGGCCAAATCCTTTTATTTTCTCACGGAGCCTGCCTGCCTCTCTCTCCCCCATGGCTGGGAGGGGTGAGCTCCCAGCAGCCCCCTAAACTATGGGTGCGGGGGCGGGGGGAGCTGGTTGGGGTGCTAGTGGGCAGGTCCTGCTGCAGTTCAGAGGCCGCACCGATTGGATCCAACTCTTCCCTGAGACTGCATGGGGAGCAGAACCTGGGGGGTGCTGCCACCACAGAGAGAATCAGAGAATCATAGAACGTTAGGGTTGGACGGGACCTCAGGAGGGCATTTAGTCCAAACCCCTGCTTAAAGCGAGACCAGCCTGAACTAGATCATTCCCAAAACTGTGTCTAGCTGGGTTTTGAAATCCCCCAAGCTTCCACCACCTCTTTGGGTAACCTGTTCCAGTGTTTTACTACCCTCCTAGAGAGAAAACTCTTCCTAACCTAAACTTCCTATGCTGCAACTTGAGATTATTGCTCCTTGTTCTGTCATCTGCCACCACTAAAAACAGTCTAGCCCCATCTTCTTTTGAACCCCTCTTCTGGTAGTTGAAGGCTGCTATTACGTCCCACCTCAGTCTCCTCTTCTCTAGAATAAATAAGCCCAGTTCCCTCAGTCTTTCCTCATAAGGCATGTCCCCCAGACCCCACAAAATTTTTGTCACCCTCTACTGGACTGTCTCCAATTTGTCCACATCCTTTCGGTAGTTGTGCGGGGGGAGGGAGGGGGAAGGGGACAAAACTTAACACAGTATATGTGGCCTCACTAGTGCTGAATAGAGGGAAATTATCATTTCCCTTGACCTGCTGGCATCACTTCTACCAATACAGCCCAGTATGCCTTTAGCCTTCTTGGCAACAAGGGCACACTGTTGACTTATATTCCGCTTGCTATCCACTGTAACCCCCAGATCCTCTTCTGCACAGTTGCCACCCAGCCAGTCAGCTCCCAGCCTGTACTGGTGCATGGGATTGCTCCATCCTAAGTGCAGGACTTGTGTATGTTCAGCTTTTCTAAATCATCCCTAACCAGTTCTTTCACCACTGAGGGCTGCTCACCCCCTCCCAAAACTGTGCTGCCAGGTGTAGCGGTCTGGAAGCTGACCTTGCCTGTGAAGACTGAAGCAAAAAAGGCATTGAGCACTTCAGCCTTTTCTGCATCCTCTGTCACTAGGTTGCCTGCCTCATTCAGTAAGGGGCCCACAGTTGCCCTGATTTTCCTCTTGCTAACAACATATTTGGAGAAACCCTTCTTGTTACCCTTCATCTTCCTTGCTAGCTGCAACTCAAATTGCATGTTGGCCTTCCTGACTTCATCCCTGCATGCCTGAGCAATTCTCTTATATTCTTCCCTAGTTATTTCCAAGTCAAGTTTCCACTTCTTATAAGCTTCCTTTTTGTGATTTAGTTTACTAAAGAGTTCCCTGCTAAGCCAAGCTGGTCTTCTGCCATACTTGCTAGTCTTCCTGCACATCAAGTTCATTTATTCCTGCACTCTCAGTAATACTTCTTTAAAGTACAGCCAGCTCTCCTAGACTCCTCTGCCCCTCAGACTGGCTTCCCAGGGGATCCTGCCCATGAGCTCCCTAAGCAAGTTGAAATCTGCTTTTCTGAAGTCCAGGTTCCTTACTCTTCTGCTCTCCAACCTTCCTTTCCACAGAATCCTGAACTCAATTGTCTCGTGATCAAAGCTGCCCACGTTGCCATCTACTATGGCATTCCCTACCAATTCTTCCCTGTTTGTGAGCAGCAAGTCAAGAAGAACTTACACCAGGAAGTTGTCCCCGATACTCTCCAAAAATCTCCTGGATCACCTGTGCTCTGCTGTATTGCCCTCCCAACAGATGTCAGGGTGATTGAAATCCCTCATGAGAACCAGGGCCTGTGATCAGGAAACTTCCATTAGCTGCTTGAAGAAAGCCTCATCCACCACTCCCTCCTGCTCTGGTGGTCAGACCCCCACCATGACATCACCTTTGTAGCTCTCCATTCTGATCATAACCCAGAGACTCTCAACAGGCCTATCTCTAGCTTCATACTGTAGCGCTGAGCAATTATATGGCACTTTTACATAAAGTGAAACTCCTCCTCCTCTTCTCCCCTGCCCGTCCTTCCTGAACAGTTCGTATTCATCTTGACAGTGCTCCAGTCATGCAAGCTATCCCACCAAGTCTCTGTTATTC
This sequence comes from Alligator sinensis, assembly GCF_000455745.1. Taxonomy (NCBI): domain Eukaryota; kingdom Metazoa; phylum Chordata; order Crocodylia; family Alligatoridae; genus Alligator; species Alligator sinensis. The sequence goes on from NW_005842482.1 coordinate 591,396, forward strand.
CAATCATGTCATAATTCCATGACTGTCCAAGGACTTCCAGTTCTTCCTGCTTGTTTCTCAGGCTCCCTGTTGCAACCTTCCCTGTTGCCCCTTCCTGCTTGCTCTTCTTCCAGGTCTCCCAATCCCCCATTTACCTCAGGGCTTTGGTCTCCATCTCCTGGCAGACATAATTTAAAGCCCTCCTCACTAGGTTAGCGAGTCTATCTGTGAAGATTATCTTCCTTCTCTTCATCAGGTAGATCCCATCTCTTCCCAGCAATCTTTCTTCTTGAACGAACATTCCCAGAGTTGAAGAAGCTAAAACGCTGCTTGTGACACCACCTGTGCAGCCAGTTGTTGATGTGCAGGATGCACCTGCTCCTGCCCAGGCCCTTTTCCTTGACTGGAAGGGCCAACAAGAGCACAATCTGAGCCCCAGACCCCCTCACCCTTGCATCCAGAGCCCTGTAGTCACTTTTGATATTCTCAGGGTCTCCTCTGGCAGAATCATTGGTGCCTGCATAGATGAGCAGTATGGGATAGTAGTCAATGGGCTGGGTGAGCCCTTGTAGTCCCTCATTGACATTTCAGATCTGGGCTCCAGGCAAGCACCAGACCTCCCAAGACAACAGGTCAGGTCAGCAGATGGCTCTCACCATCCCCTGTAGAAAGGTGTCTCCAGCCACCACCACCCATCCTTTCTTCTTGGTTGTGGTCATTTTGATTCTTCCCATGTTGGTGAGGCCTGGCTTATCTTTCTCCATCAATGGAACATGCTCTTCCCTTTGTGTTGCTAAGGCTGCATATCCATTCTCCAGATGGACCACTGCAGGTGCAGGTGAATATCTCTGCTTGCTGCCAAAAGTCACAAGCCTCCAGCTTCCACTCTCTTGGGTTTCCATGTCCTCCTTCTTCTCTAGCGCTGTGTCTGGCATTTCTTCCTTTGCAGTCCTGGAAGTCTCCTCCAGCATTGAATCAATGAACACCTCATGGCAGAGGATGCTTCAGAGCATTGCCACCTCCTCCTGTAGTTCTCTTGCCTGTTCCCTGAGAGACACCACCAGAAGGCACCGCTCACACCACAGGCACTCCCTGATCTGGGTCTCACTGGAAGGAACCTGCAAGTTGCAGTACCCACAGTACCAAACCTGCACCTCGGTGTATCAATGATGAGTGGTCCTGCCTGGACAGAAGCCTCACAGGTGCAAACAGAGGCAGTGGCAGTAAATCTGGCATTGTGAAATCCTCCAGCCTTTTCCCTGAGTCTCTTAATCTACCTTTTCTCTCTTACTGCTCTTCTTCCAAGCAAACCTTCCTAGTGAACTCACCTGGAATCAGGCCTGTTTATTGCTCACTGGCCATAAAGGGTTCTTTTTTTTTTTTTACTGCTTCCTCACACCAGGCTGAAAGGCTTGCCCCTCAAAAAGGTGGGGAGAGGAAAGCACAAACTAGCCTAGGAACTGGCCTGCAAACTGCTTACCCTGCAGCCCCTGTTTGCTGCCTCTCTTGTTGCCTGGGTAGTCTCCTTTAATGTCCTGCTGGGCAAGTTAAGAAGGACCAGGTCCCCTGAAGCTCTGGGGCTGCACAGCCCAGCACCTGCTGGCAATTAAAAAAAAAAGGCATGAGAAGTCATTCCTTTTTTTCTGTGGAGCCTTCCCTCCTCTCCTGCAGCTGCAGGGTAAGCTGCTGGCAGGCCTTGAGCTGTGGGGAGCCTTGAATCTTCCCTCTGTGGCTCTGGTACCCCCTGGGCAGCACCCACCCACTAGCAACTTGCCCTGGGGGCCCTGGGAGCAACGTCATCATGGAGGGAAGGACCAGGCCCCACCTCCTGGTAGGTGAGGGCCTGCCAGCAGCTAACCCCCTGGCCATGGGAGAGGCAGGTAGGCTCTGCAAAGAAAAAAAATTGGATTGGGATCCTTGCTGCTTTTTTTATTTTCTTGGGGGAGCCTGCCTGCATGAGCTGCCGCTGGGCCATGCAGCCCATGTGCTGCAAGGGGTTCTGGTTCTTCTCTCCATGGCATCAGTGACCCCTGGGGCTGCCCAAGTGGGGTGCTAGCTGCACAGGTGCTGTCCCAGCTCACAGGCAGTACCCAGCCTGATCCAATGTTGGATTGGGTGGGGACAGTGCACAGAGTGATGGCAACCCGATAAGCCCGACTTCCCCGAGCATGCCTGGGGTTCCAGCACCATGTGCACCATCACTGCCACCTTCTCCAGCCAGTAGCACATCACCTCCTGCTGCCTTCCCACACTGCCCCAGGGGCAAGCTAGCCCATTCCTGGGGCAGCACAGGGAAGTGGCAGGAGCTGTGTGACATGTACACATTACTGTTGGTTTGGGGGTTTTTTTGTCCACAATGGGACAGTTTGCCCAGATCAAACTAAAATATATCAGAGGTGGTCTAAGTAGCCATGCTCAGAGAAATTTTGATGTGAAAAAAAATTGTGCATGTGTACATGGTGACACCATTATGTTAGCCAAATGGTGATTTCTTGTCACTTTTCATCATGTGTACATGGTCACATCATCATATGTACAAGTGCCCAATACTTCTATTAATGCAGCCTAAAACCACATTTGCCTTTGGTGCAGCTGCATCATTCTGCAGACTCATATTTAATCTATGATTCACCACAACTTCTAGATTATTTTCCATAATGCTTCTATGCAACCATGTGTCTCCCATTTCATCTATGTGTTTTTAAGTATTCTTCCCAAGGTGTAGCACCTTGCATTAGCCAGAATTGAACTTCATCTTGTTAGCTCCAGCACAACTTTCCAATCTGCTAACTTCCTTCTGAATTGTACTTATGTCTTACAGTATGTTTTCAGTCCTGTTTTCAGTCCTTTCCAGTTTTGTGTTGTCTGAAGATTTGCTCAAAAATATCTTTATTCCAGCATCATTAATAAGCATGTTGAGTGTATTGATGAGAGCTCCTCCAAGCTCTCAGATCAATCGATCTGCCGCACCATTCCCGGGGAAGTTCTCCACAACCAGAATGTTCAGCAGATCCACCCAGCCTGCCTTCCCTCACTCTCCTCCTCCTTCTGTGGAGCTGCCCAGCCAGAAATAGCCCCTGGGCGCCAGGAGAGCTAATCCGGCACACCTGACAAGGTAGTAAAGCTGGCTCTGGGCATGCCAGGAGTTCCCTCCACAGTGTGGCAATCTTCTTCACAGATAACTCGTGGCTAGGGGCGCTGTGCTCCCATGAAGAGGTATCGCTAGCCTCTTCACATATATCCAACAGCATTCCCTTCATCCACCCAAGCAATTACTTTGTTGAAGAGGGAGATCAAGATTGTTTGACATGATCTGCTTTTCATAAATCCATGCTGGCTGCTTGTTATCAGTCTTTCCTCATTCAGACGCTTGCAAATAGACTTCATTATGATATGATTCAGTAACTGCAAAGGGGTCAAGGTGAACCTAATCAGTCTATTGTTCCCTGGGTCACCCTTTTTGCTTTTATAAAAGAGGCCTATGTTGGCTCTTTTCCAGTCCTCTGGTACCTGGCCCATCTCCCATGAGTTCATGAAGAATATCTGTCAGTTTCTTTACTACCCTGGGATGAAGTCAATCACTTGAATTCATTCAGACCTATCAAAAGCTCTCTAATTGTTTCATTTATCATCTCATCCCTCAGCTTGTTTGCTTCCTTGTTCAAACAATTCTTATTAGGTGTGTGGTTGCAGCTTTTTTTTTTTTTTTTGGGGTGAAGACTGGGGCAAAGTAGATGTTGAGTAGTTCTGCCTTCTCTGCATCTTCTGTTAAAGAGTCCCCCCCTGGCTATTTAACAATGGACCCACAGCTTCCTTGGCCATTATTTTCTGGTCAGATATTCATAGAATCTATTCTTGTTTTCTTTAACTTCTCTTGCCAGGTACAGCTCCGTTTACTTACCTTTGCCTCCCCGCTTTTGTCCTTCCAAGTTCTTGCTATTTACTGGTATGCTTCCCTGGTGATCTGTCCATCTTCCCATTGCCTGTATGCTTTCTTTTTGCATTTGAGGTATCCTAGAAGATCATTGTGCAGCCACATGGTTTCATGCCATTTTTGTGCTTCCATTGTGTCAGAACAGTTTCTTGTCAGGCTTCCAATACTGTACTGTTTAGAAGCTTCTAGCCCTCCTGTTTGCCTCTGTCCTTCAGTCTGTCTTCCCATGGCATGATGCCTATTAACTCCTTTTTGAACCCTAGTGACTTAGTTCTGCTGATCTCATGCATTCTGCATCTCAGGATCATAAATTCTATCATGTTGTGATTGCTTTCTCCCAAGTTTCCCATCACATTCACATCATCCACCAGTTCTTCCCTATTGATCAGGACAAGATCCAAGATAGATTATCTTAACTGTATACTCAACCTTCTGGAACAGAGATAGTTGTCTTCCACACAAATTAGGAACTAGCTTGACATTTCATGTTTATCTGTAATATTTGTTCAGCAGCTGTCCAGAAAATTGAAGTCTTCCATCAGTACCATCTCATAATTTCTGGTATTTTTGACATCTTCTTGATGAGTGCTTCATCCAGTTCCTGATTTGGTGGCCTTTAATAAATCCCCACCATTATCTCTTTCACATTTTATCTTCACCCAAACATGTTCTGATCTGCTAGCTTTTTCTTCTTGAATCAGGGAACAAGTGTATGAATTTATGACACCCAAAGTGACATCACCACCTTTTCTCCCAATTCTGCCCTTCCAAAACTGGGGGTAGCCCTCAGTCTTGACATTTCAGTTCTAAGAAATGTCTCACAAGGTGCCTGTGATACTGATCAGATAATAGTTCTTTTCAGTTATTGTGACTTCCAGGTCCTCTTGCTTGTTCCCCATACTTGTTGCATTTGTATATACATATAGGATGTATTTTGTATTCTGATCTATTTGTTTCCTTTTTACATCCCTTGTTTCTGTCCTTTGCTACCCTGGCCCTTTCCCAGAGTTGAGCTGCTTCTTCCAGTCCTTGTCCCTACCAATTGTTTGCTCTGCTCCTGGAGGGTTTTGTTCACCACCCTCCATAGAAACTGCTTTAAAGTAAGTTGGCCAGACAACATCCAAAAATGTTCTTTCCTGTTCTAGTTAGATGTGTGTTATATTACAAAGCAAAGAAAGATAAAGAGAGACAGGAGGAGAGGGCTTCCTTTTCTGTATCAATACAAGACTAAAAATAAAATTAGGATTCAAACAAAAATAAGAGACGGTCATGCTTTTTCCTAGCCCTGCTGTGCAAATCCCTGATTTAGCCCCAAATCTAACACCAGTTTGCTGCATAAATCTTATTTAGCTAATTCTCTTCATAAAATTATAACAACCTTAAATTCAAGATTCCAGAGAAGATGCCTCTAGCATATGTAAAAAGGATATTATTCTGACTTTGGAGTATATTCTTATCTCTGTTTGGGGATTTACACATGTATTTTCCATTAAGTATAATTGAGGTGATGTGTTTAAGTCCCCAAAACAGCAAGAAAGGAATGTATAGTATTCCATGATGCTGCAGTGGAAAATGATTACATGAATAATTCTGTTGCCACTTATTTTTATTCATTTCACCATCTTTCAGCATTTTCTGTGAAACAGATTGGATTAGTATGCTTCTGAAGTGCGACGTTGCAACTTAACTTGCTGAGATACAGTTCAGACAAGTGAAAATGCCTGATGACATGCTAATAGTGATTTTGTATAATTACAGAAGTATTTTTGTTACAAGTATTTGTTCTTTCCTATCCATTTTACTTTTTATTTTATCCTTCTATTTTATATCTCTTGGTTTTACCAATTTGCTAACTTTTAGCGTGTGTTCCTAATTGCCCTTTGCTATTTTTCCAGTTCATGGTTTTCCTTTTTGTACTTTCATTATCTGTTTGTGGCTTATCCTCTTTTCATTTCTCCCTTTTATAACACTTATTTTCAATGTGTTCCTTTCATTCAATGTGTAGTTTCCATTCTCTCATGCAATCTTCTTTTTTTGCTCTGTGTGTGTGTGTGTGTGTGTGTGTGTGTGTGTGTATGTATTTTTCCTATTATCTTTTTTCCCC
>NW_005842482.1:597443-616731 GCF_000455745.1 Alligator sinensis
CATTCCTGTTCCAATAATAAATTTTCAGTGATACAGACTTCAACGTTAAAATGACAACAGGGCTATTCTTCCCTCCTATTTTAAAATCGCAAAATCATTGTAAAGTGTTGTTTAAGCCTTTAACATGATCTTTATAAAGTGTTTTTAGGAAATAGTTTGTGATGGCTTTTAGACAAATCCCTCTACTAAAATGCATAGGTAAGAAAAGGTAGGTTTGCATAGAATATAATCCTCTGGCTTTAAACAAGACTCTCTCTGATCACAAAACTAAAACCAATCTCTCTTCTTCATATGCTCTTGTTCCGAACATCTGTTCTGTAGAACTTCTACATTGATTTAGAACTCTAAATAATAAAATAAGAGACAATTACTTCCAGTCTCTTTCAATTTTCTAGATGTACACTAGGTATGTACTAGAGTTAGATAAGTTATCTCCATAAAAAGGATCTTGATCGCACACACACACACACACACACAGTCATATGGGACTTGATACACACACACACACACATATGTATATAACTATATATACAGTAGATCTCGCTCTCTCTCTCTCTCTCTATATATATATATGTTTGTCTAAAAAAAGTTCTCTGATCAGCACATTATGAAAGCTAAAAGCAGTCTTTCTTCTTCATGCCCTCTGGTTCTGAACATCTGTTCTGTAGAAATCATTCATCAAATTTAATGGGTGTATTCCCAATAGAGGATGCTAAAGCTAGTATAACCTTCCTTCATTGTCCTTTCCTCTCCCTTGATTCCTTCAGAAAAGTAAGCAAACCCTAAGAGAAATTTAAAATATACTTATTGAAATTCATTCACCTTTTCACAGGCCACTCAGCCCAAGGGAAATTTTACTTCAGTAGGAGTTCACAGGGCAGTAGTGTCCAGGGGAATCCTGAAAGGGAACCCAGTCCTTATCTATAAAATGGGTAAATAGGAATACTATTTTTGTCATCATGTATATCTTGGTTCTAGTGAATCAACTATGCATGCGATGTCACGTATATGACAAATTCCATTGGAGGACTGGCTTCTTTGACTGTGAACAGCTTGGGGCAGATACTATTTGTTACTCTCTAGCAGCAAGTACCAAGCACAGTTGAGCTATAATCTCAGTTGTACTATCTATATCTAGCTGCTTCTAAAATATTAATAATTTGTAATAATATGACAGGACTTTCAGCATTCCATATTGCTAATATTTCTAATTTTTCTTGTCCTTTTTTTTTAATGCAGCATTTTTATGACCTAAATATACCATTGACAATTTTTTGTTTAGCACCTAATGCAATCGTGTCCCAATTCATTACCAGGCTTCTACATGGTACATCATTGCAATTAAATAGTATTTTAACTGAGAACTAATAATTATACCATGAAACAGAAAGTGAGAAAAGATAATAAAATGGTATCAGTCAGGAATAAATGAGAAAATGCAATTTGTCAAAATAACCTTTAGTTAAAGTTATCTTCATGTATCAGTATTTTATTGTTGAGTTACTTCTTTCAGTTGTTGAGGAAAAGGTTCCAAAGGGAGCATTTTGTTGTTCTGCATGTGTTTTGCACCTCTGGGTTTTGTTGGTGCAATTATCTAATATAGAACAACAATATCCACAATAACATGACTACATATGAATCTCATTGTGTAATTAGTCATTTATATTTATAATCACTGAATTTAATTATTGCTTTTATAAAGCGTCCTCCATTCAAATATGCCCCAAGTGTGTAACCATTTAGATAAAAAGGGATCACTTTACTCATCAGTAAAATAAAGCCACTTCTTGGATTGAAAGTATCAGCCTTTAATCAATACACAGCACTTCAGAACAGAAAGGAAAGGTTATCTTATCTAATTTATATGACACAGACATTTTAGGTAGGAGGAATTTAATTACTACTTCATTTGGTCAGGATATAGAAACTACAGTGTGAGACCCTTAGCTTTGCTCTGGCACCTCTATATTGGATAATAGATTCAAATCTTAATAGCACTGTATGCAGTACATGAAAGCACTATATCCACCTAGAGATTATGCTTTCAAGAAATGAGGAAGACACTCTGGCTAGGAACACACATTGTATTTGTTCCTGGATAAGTTGTGCCTGTGTTTGTATTGGTATAGATCCATATCTGGGGTATGAATGCATAAACTGGGGTTTAATGAATAGCAGAATGCCCTTGGTTCAGTGATAGAATCTGGGATAACTGTATAGACATACTTTGTAATATACCAGGATAAACTGTTATTTCCTCTTATCTGGGACATTTTAGGATTTATCTAAGGACAACAAAAATGGGTGTCTGTATGATTGCACTTCGTCCTGGGATAAAATGGTTTATCCCAGGATAAATGAGACATCTAAGGCTGTTTTCCAAGGAACCACCATGTAGGGAGCAGGGTATTGTGCTGAAGGTGGAAGAGATATGTCAGGTCATCTATTCCAGCTTCCTGCTCAAGGAAGAATAATACCTGACCCTGAAAACTAAACAGAATTTTTTTGATTAAATAGCAAAGACCTCAGTTTCTGAGCTTTTCTGCAAAATGGGATCAGTTTTACAACATCCAGATAACAAGTTTTAAAGCTTTTCAAATTTGACTGCAAATAATTTTTTGCAGCCTGAGTAATACAGTATGTGGATGCCATTTCAATACTCTATGGAAACATTACCATAATGTTTAAGAAAAAATCTCTCCGACACAAGAAATCAAATGGTACGGTTCAGTAATTTCTTGATTTAATCACTTGGCTTCTAGCCAGGAAGATAGCGTACAAAATAAAACCCTCCCAGACTGGAAAAAATAATCTTACTTTGTTTGTTTGGTTATTGAAAACTTACTGATGAGTCCATGGGTGATTTTTACTGAAATCTGTTGTAAGGAGATATCTATATAAAGCTGAGCTTTGGAGCTCCCAAGGAAAACTATTATGTGCCATGATTCAAAGAAGTGAAATACAAAAAAAGGGGGGCTGACTTAAAACAACTGAAAAGTAAAAGAAATAATCTTGAATACATTGCTTATTGGACTATTGTTACACTGAGACTTGATGCTAGTATTTCATGTTATTTCAATTACAAAAATATGGAAATAGAGGAAAACTGTTTTTGTTATGTACTCACAAATAATTAAACTTCACAGCAGGCTTCCAAGATTTCCAACTTATCAACTGGGAACATCTCATAATGGAGATGTAGTTGCTATTGTTATTGTACCAGACTGTACTGTTAAAAGAAAAGCACATTAGAGAAAATGGAAAAGAATGGTAAACATAATGAAAGGGAGAATTTGTCTGCTTAAAACTGTGAGATTTAATCTTCACCTGTTCTCTTTATTATTATGCACATGCCACAGACATAAAATGATAAGGGTTGTCTTAAACTGAGAAAGGCCAGAATATTCAGTTGAATGTTTAACTGTTCATTTTTACTCTGTCTGTTGCTGACATGTCAGAGGTCATTCTGTGTCCCTCATTGCCTTAAGACACAGTAGCCTAGTTAGTCTGAAGTCAAGTAGAAGGCAGGGTAGATTGGCACCTCATTGCTTTGTCATTGATAGTGGACAGGCTAGAGAACCTGAGTGGTTAATATTGCTAATCCTTAGATATTGCTGAAAAGTCACAATATTTCAAGTGTGAGCTGAACTCTGAGCCTCCTGTGATACTGCAGAAATTTTGTGGGTTAATGAACTTTTTATTTTGAATGAAAAGTGTACATGGTAGCTACGTTTCTCTTTGGAAAGCTAAAGAGAATCACAGCCACTATCCTGCTCTGATTCCCTGTTTGATACCAACAACTATACTTGGAGTGGTTAAAATATTTTAAAATACATGCATTCGATGGAGGAAAAAAAGCCTCCAGGTATATGATGAGAGAGAGACAGCAGCTTATAGAGGAGTTTGAGAAGTTCAGTTTGTGCTGGGGTAATGTGTACATAGGCATTGTATCAAAGAGATAATAGTCTCTCTTCAGATGGCTTTGGTACTCCTGCTGTTCAAGTATTTTGTGTGTTTTGGGGCACAATATTACCAGACATTTCAAAATTCATGGCAGTTTAAGGAACAACATTCAAAACATTCTGGTATTGATTAATTGATATATGAGAAAATATTAAAATATTTAACAATGCATTTGTTGCATAACTAACAACTGAAGAGGAGATACAAATCAACAAATACTTGAAAGCTATTAACACCCAAAAAAGTGTTTGTAAGATGCATAGGAATAAAGAGATATATCAAAAATGGAAAATTTAAACTAAACGAGAAACACTTCTTGCCAGCCTTATGTCTTAAGCCTGAATCGGTCTCACTGTAGCAGTCTTAGCCCATTATGCAACACTTTTAAAAGTAGACTGATAAAAATAATAGAAAAGGTATTGTAAAAAGCAATCATGGCCTGACAAGACATTCAAGGCATAATCCAACAGGTCATTTCCATATATCCCTTTTCTTTAAGCAGTGCGAAGAACCTTAATTGTTAATTCCACTAAAGTTGAATTTTAAACTCTCAGTGCTGTGGCTACTTTATGTGCAAATGACTTTAGTGATACTACTTTTGGCAGATGAAGACTTTTCAATATTCACTTATCTCTACTTATAATATAATATATCCAAGAATGACTGAGTCAGAATTTCAAGGTCTATGACACCTGAAATCCTTCCAAAATTAATGACTGGAAAATAGGTGTATTGGTAGCTAAGTAATGGAAGAATGAAAACCGAGTCTAATAGGCCGTGTGTAAATTAAACAAGTGGCATGTGTGCATGACACTTTGAAGTGGGTTTAATGCTTTTGCACCATTTTAATGGTATTTGTGCTTGCATGTGTCAGTGGTATATTGCACAATAATTCCAGCCTCTGTAGCAAATTCAGTGGCCTAATGCACCTTAAATGACTTGGGGCACAGCAAACTAAAACTCCTCTGAGGAGTTTTAGTTTGCTGCCCTACAACTGCAGAGCAAAGCACCATGCTCTGTGCAGCTCAGGGTCTGTGCAGGAAGCCTGTGTAAACAGCCCGGCAGCAGCCCAGGAAGGCAGGCTCCACCCTAGAAATAAAAAGCAGCAATCTTTTTTTTTCCTAGAGCCTGCCTGAGCTGTGCAAGGGCCTGGTGCTTTCCTTCAGTGACTGCAGTGCCCCCTGAGACTGCCCAAGCCGGGTACCTGTAGGTGGAGCCAGCTCAGGGAGGGGGCACCACTGCCACAGAGGGAAACACCAGCTTCCCCTACCTCCCCCTGTCAGCCCAGGGACCACTTCGCCCACCAGCAGCTCACCCTCCCCTCCCGGCCACTGGAGAGGCAGGTAAGTGGTGTGTGTATGACATGGGGGTTTAAAGGGCCCTAAATTGAAGCAGCATTTTTAAAAATGCACCACTTCAATTTAGGGTCCCCATTTCATCTACACATGCCCATACAAAGTAGTTTACACCATTTGGTCCCAAATCACTTGGTTTGAATGAACAGACCCGCTCAAACAAATTGTATTTTTAATACAGCCAAATGCAAAGTTATAAGTCTGGGAGAAAGGAATGTAAGCAGTACCTATAGAGAGGGAGACTTTATCCTAGAAGTGATTGGCTCTGAAAATGAAATCCAGGGTCATAGTAGGCAAGCAGTTGAACTTCTAGAGTAATGACATAGTGTGTCAGTATCTTCATGGGGCAAGAACACCAGGTACAAAAAGTCTCTTTAATTTAATGAAGAAATAGATCATTAGAATGAATAACAGAAAAAAACCTCCAATCAAAATAGAAATTGGGCACAACATTTTAACCGAGCTTGATTAGTTATTGGCCCAGACTTCCAAAGGAAGTGGTGGATGTTTCATCCTATGCTTCAAAATGGTGGTGGGGGTACTTTAACTAAAGCTCTTTTGAGCTTTAGTTAAAGTGCCCCCACTGCCATTTTGAAATGCAGGGACACTGAATACATGTGATGTGGAGGCTCCTGGAGCATGCTAATTAGCACACTCCAGCAGACTCACAGCAGACTCAATTAATCAAGTTTCTTCCATCATTTGTATAGGTGCCCATTGAGCCTAAAAGGCCTTGCAGTACTTAGGTGTGGATGCCTACTGCACCACTTTGAATCCTGTCAAACTCTCCCAGTTGTACATTATTATGGATTGCCTTCAACTCAGATACCATTACTCCTGGTTCCTAAAATGGTAGACAATAAGTAACAGTAATATACATACCGGTAACGTGTGTGTGTGTGTGTGTGTGTGTGTGTGTGTGTGTATGTATGGGTATATAGAACAGTATGTTTTTATTCTTTCTTTAGTATTTTAGATTCTTATTTAAATGAGCTTGTGAATCAGCTAATGTCTGTCTTTTATGATGAATGTAGAAGTACATCACAACCGGCAGCCAATAAGCAGGCTCCTCTGGGGATGAACTAACCACCACCATATTTTCTTTAGAGAATGGGGTTTGCTTGTTTTTTTAAGGCCTGAAGTATTAAATAATGCAATACCAGAAAAATATATTGTCCTTCAAGGGACCTTGCCTGTAAAAGTTAAGGAAACAATCCTGTCCCCCAAACTTAGTCGGTTACAATTGAAAGACAGATATATTTACCAACAAAAGAAAAGTTCATTTCCAAATAAAAACTACATATAAATATTTTACAATTACCTAATTTCTCAAAGTTTAAATTGATTATAAATAGTTTATGTGCTTTTTCTGTATCTGTAACCTGCAGAACTATTTAATCAAATCATGTCTGACTCCTGATCTACAGTAATTTGTTTATACAGTGCAGCAGTGCCCCCTGCAGCATTAAAATGCCAGCTTAATATTTTACAGGATGAATGTTCTTGATGTTTACTTCAAATAGGTATTCAGAGAAATAGCTGTAACAACTCTAAATTCTGATGTCTTTATTTTTAGATAAAATAAGCAATATTCAAAGAATCATGATTATAGTATATTTAAATTTACAACCTTATTTGTAGAAAAAATGATAATGTGCAGGATTGTACAATTTGTTCTTGGTAATACCTTTTTTCAATTTGTTTTACAAAGTGATTGAGAATTAAAACTTTAAAATCTAAACTGAATATCTATTAAACTGTAAGTGGACATCAGAACATTGTATTTACTTCTAGGGAACAAGTTAATCATGAAGAAACAAGGAACTATATCTATATAGTTATGTCTTGTCTTCAGAGAATGTTTTCAGTAGAAAGTCAGAAACATAAATACCTGAGCATTTCAGAACATATATATACAAATTGTATGATACACAGTAACAGCAAAGAGAGCTTCATACAATCAAATTCAGCAATATATGCATACATAAGTATGCATAGAAATGCATATTTTACATGTGCAAAACTATTCCCCATGATACCAATTAAGGAATGTGTTATTCATATAGGAAGAACTGGCTGAGGCAGAAAATAGCATATCTGTGACCTTTTATCACCAGATACTCACATCTGTTTAACATTTTTTTTGGAAAAAAGTTATCAATATTTTAAATCCTAAAATGTAAATGAAATACTAATTTGCTAGAACAGCACTTTGGCCATGTCTGGGAATAGAAAAGTGTTTCAGCTCATGGAACCCAGAATGTTAGATCTCAAACAATGTCAATATAAAGACATTTACTTAGATGTCTTCAATGGAAAAGGAAGAAAAAAAAACTTGACTTTGATGCTTATAGCACCTTACTAGAACATAGATATCCCAAATATGTGAACATAAAAGCCAGACTTTTTCTCCCCTTCTTCCTGATCTGGCCTAAAAATAGGACAATAGCACAACATAGGAGCTACTTATAAAAATGCAGATTTGAAGAAATAATATCTTAGTTCACCTGAAAGAATGGTGTTCACATTTCTCTATGTTTAGAATATCATTTAAGTCAGGGGTGGGCAAAATGCGGCCCACAGGCTGGATGCGGCCCACCAGGCCATTCTATCCGGCCCACGGGGCCCCTAAAAAATTTAGAAAAGTAATATTTATCTGCCCTGGCTGCCTGTCATGTGGCCCTCGATGGCTTGCCAAAACTCAGTAAGTGGCCCTCCACCCAAAATAATTGCCTGCCCCTGATTTAAGTAATACTACAGAATGGACAATCTATTTCTGGGCAATTATAGCACACCCCAGTTAATATTGTAAGGAATGAAGCTAAAGGCTAAGTGACATTAACCAAGTAGTGAAATAATTTCTCAAAATAAACTGCCTGAAGTGTTTCATCACTGTTATGAAATTGAATTGATATTGTATGAGAAGTAAAGGAAAACAATTAAACCAGTTCAGTTTCTGGACATTATAAACAGTGACATGACATCATTAACTGTCTTTCCTCATTCACAAATTGAATCCATCACTCTAAATCCATTTCATAATCCAGAAGTTATAAAGTATGCTTGGTTCAATTAAAGGAGGAGAAAGAAGCTCACCGGACTTCAAACCTTCGCAATGGAAATGTTCCCATTACCAAGAGCAATTCATTTTATTTACAATTAAATAGTTTCTTTTGATCTGAATTGTTTCATTTGGAATTAAATTTCAAGTATGAACAAGACAGCATAATTCCTTGCCTGTCATTTAGGCCTGTGGCTACTTAATTAAGCAGTTAAAGATTTGCCAGTGTTTCAAATAGACTATTTTGCAGCATTCTTATGGGGCATAACATTAATTTTAATATTAATGTTAAATAACAATGTTAATATTGAGTAGCATTTAATTTTAATAGTACATAAACATAAGAATGATATAACTGCTGCTCCTCTTAAACCTTTCCATGCCTTAGGCAACATTAAGATGCCATTTCCATGCCAATATGATGTTTTAAAGTCCATAATTAAAATCAAAAGTATATAAGTATTCAACCCTGAATCTTAAATGAATTGGCTAACTGCATTTTCCCATGGGGATTGTTTGGCAAGCAACAGAGGGAAGCATCAGAGACAGCCTTCTGATGCTTTTTACACCCTGATTTTGCATCAGATCCTCAGCTTGTACAAACTGGCTGTCTTCAGTGGACTACACTGGTGATGATGAAGTGAGTGTGGCCACACACAACTGTCAGAAGCATGAGGGCCAGAAAGCTAGTAAAAGGTAGAAGAGTCAACGTCAAGAAGACCTTGGTGACCTGAAGGAGAGCTGACTACACTGTGGACTACACTGATTTGTATTAACTGAGGATTTGATCAAACAAACTGATGTGTTTGATACTAAAAGCATCTTAAAGCTGTAAACAGGTGTCTCATTTGAGTTGGTTCTGAGTGTCCCAGGGTTTGCCTGGGATCGCAATGGGAGCAACACGGCCCTTTACAATACAGCCTTTTCCAAAGAGCATTGCTGCTGCTCTGCCACTAGGCAGCCTGGGAAAGCAAACAGCCTGACAGGCTTGTCCTTGGACTGATCTGCAGTTCAGCTGAATGAGCCACAGTTAATATACAGAAGCATGCAGCCATGTCCTGGGAAAAAGTGTTAGCACTTTTTATCTGACGTACTTCACGGGTACTTAAAGCAGCATGATATGATCCTGGGACAAAAAGCTTTCTCCTGAGCATAGGTGATGCGTAGCAAGGGTACAGGGGGGCATGTAATCTCCCTGAAATTGGCTGCCACTGCCCCTGCCACCAGCATCTGCAAGCCGTCGCCGCTCGCTACCCTCCCCCTCACTGCTGACACCACCGCAGCTGCCTGTGGGCAATCCCCACTTGGCCTGCCCTTGCCACCGCCATTACTGTGGCCACCTGTGGGTGGTCCCTGCTTGCTGCTGCCATGCCCCCACCACTGACACTGCCACCACCGCCTGCAGGTGGTCACCATGCCCTGCCAGCCACAGGAGGCACAAGTCATTCATGCTCCTCAGAGAAATACAATGTCTATTTACAACCTTAGTAACTGGCAGGATCACATCATGACAATAAGATACCACCTAGAGAAAAAAATAAAAGCAAATCAAATGCTATTTGGTGGTGGAAGTAGTCCATGAAACATCACCCACTGGAAACTTCTTGCCAACTCAGCCTCTATTCCTCTTTCTAACTTACTTTAAAATATTTTATGTGGGTTATGTTGTTTAGTGACAAAGCATATTAAGTATTTAAACATTCAGTTGAGGAAGAGGTGAATAGACCAATGTTTGGTGTCAGGTGACATTTATATTAGGGGTTTGTAATATTCAAATGCTATTTGGGTCAATGATCCAAGTGTCAATTAATTTGAATGTCATCACTTATCCTAAACTGTTTTTAGGGATATCAGGCTGATCTCCAGGTCTGATTGCCAGGGATTAGTAAAATGGCTCACTGGGCACATCTACATGAGATGTTACGTGACTGTAGTGACAAGCTCATTGCTACTGCGCAGTAGGGTCAGAAACAACCTGCGTGCCGCCAGGACTGCTCAGTAACTGCTAAAGCAAGTACTAAATGACTGCACAGTAACAACTGGGTACATGTAGTAACAACTGAGTAACAACTGTGCAGTCAGGGGTACATGTAGATGTGCCCACTATCTACCATCTTTTAGTCAAACATGCTTCCCTATTTATTATCTGCATTAATAAGGAAATTTGGAGGTCAAGGCAGGAAGCAGTCCATCTGCACCCTGTGCAGAATAACCTGGCTTGCTGGAGGGCCCTGCTTCCTGGCACAGTAAATTAGCTGTGTAACATGCCATGCAGCTGCTATGTGAGGTGAGGAAGAGGCTGAGGGCCACTGATATATCAGCTCGATTAGGGAACAGCAGCAGCCTCTGGAGATCTGTGCTGCAGCAGAGCTCAGTGGCAGATGGTTCTTCACTTGTGTCTTGTTTTTGGATTCCTTTGCACAGAGATTTTGATTCTTTTCCTACCAATTTTAATTTTAATAGAAATTCTTAGCTAATGAAAGACTAAAACCCAGTGGCAAGCCATCTGTAGTTTCCTCTCCCCTGCCTATTATTCATATACTGCACACTCTCCTTCTGGTACTCCCCATTAGTAATGAAACTTTTAAACAGTAATCTTGACATTGCAGTCCATTACTGTGTCTCCAGGTACCAAGATTTGTTAAAAGAATGATTGAAGTTAGAGTGAATCCTTCTTGTTAATGTTAATACAGTGTCAGTGTTTCTAATTTAAGCTTCATTTTTCAAAGGTTTAGAAAAGTTCAGATTGGGCTGGAACATGGTCATTTAAGATTAATTGTTTGCTACCACATATGAAAATGCATGTACCTTTTAGGAGATTCGTGGGGGGGAGAGGGTTAATGTTCTTAAAAATAGCTTGGCCATATATTCAGTTATGCAGCCAAAAATATGTTCAAATGAAGAATGTGAGTAAAAATTGTTTTGGCAAATAGCAAAAGTAAATTCAAATATCTGGCACCAAGAAGAGTTGGAGATAGACAAGAGGTGGCATATGGAACTATATGGTATTGATCATTTTTCGGGAGGGGAGGTGATCTAAACAAATAATAATGCAAAAATGCAGGTATTCTCATCAGCTGGAGATTTGCCATGGCCCAAATTACAAGATTGTTTCCACATCCCAGTATTTTTTAAATCCCTCCCAGGAGAATCCTACCAATAGAGAGCAGGGCCTTTTTGGGCTGCCTTTACAGACAAATCTCGCATACAAGTACAAGCAGCCAAGAAGAGAAAGCTACTTCGTGATGATTTTTACACCTAATGCAAGCATTACATATTATTGAATGCAAAATGAGTTTTTGTAATATGAAAGTTTTACATCAAGAAATAATTTTGGTTACAGATGTGCTGACTTATGAACATTATCTACACAGTTTTCAGTAGCCAAATATTGTTATTGTTTCTGTTTGCATCATGGGAATTTCTTGACCTGTCACCCACATTTAAATCACTTTTGTTTATATATTACATATATGGAAGCATTGAAAAATAATTCACTACTATTTTAATTAAAATGCCAAATGGCTAATGAATAAAGAGTGCCAGGCTTTATGTATGCCAGGCATTCACAAGCACTAAGACATAATTAGAAATTAAGTCTTGAAGAAAGAATAGATTATGCATAATTACACTCAGCCTTTCTTTAACTCTTTGTTAAACTGCAAGCAATTTCTTATGTGACTGTCTCCATTCAGATAATGTAGCATATGCAGATTAATACCCTGTACCTTGCTATATAGCTTAGGAATCCACCTATTGCTTTAAATATCACTACTTGTGCAGCCATTGCTTCCACTATTAAAAAGTTTCTTTCTAATTGGGCTATATCGCCACACAACACTATGTTTGGAGGGGGCAGTGGAGGGGAATCCCTCATTCTTCTTAGTAATGCAAATTACAGTTTTCCATTTACACAAAACTTCTGGGAGTCTCATATTTCTTAGCAAATATTAATTAAATGTTAAATACCCTTGTTAGTTAGGGGTACAGGTTGTAGCTGTGTTAGGTTAAGGACATAGGCAGACAAGGTTATTTGGCTAAATCTGATATCTTTTATTCGACCAACTCATTAGTTGGGAAAATTCTTCTTTGCAAGCTTTTGGGTACAAATACCCTTCATCAGGCTGAGGAAGCATCAGCAGTTGGTCTGTATTCTTCCTGCAGCGAATGAATAGTAAAGAAGCCAGAGGCTGGTATGCATTCAAGGAAGCCAGTCAGTGAAAATGTAATTGATGATTCAACAGGTGAGAGATAAGTTGGGGCAGAGGAAGGGAGTGAATGTAGCTGGTAAATAGTGGACAGGTACCTGAGGAGTCAGATGTTAAGCAGGTTATACAGTAATGTGTCATAAATCCAATGACTTACAACATCCTGGGCTGCATTACTAGGAGTGTTGCCAGCAGATCATGGGAAGTAATTATTCCGCTCTATTGTGCACTGGTGCAGCCACAGCTGGAGTACTGTGTCCAGTTTTGGGCCCTCCACCATATAAAGCATGTGGACAAGTTGGAGAGAATCAAGCAGAGAGAAACAAAAATGGTTCCAGGGCTGGGGCATGTGATTTATGAGGAGATGATGAAGGAGCTGGGCTTATTTAGTTTAGAGAAGAGAAGACTAAGAGGGGTTTTAATAGCAGCCTTCAACTACCTGAAGGGTGGTTCTAAACAGGCCGGAGCTAGATTATTCTCATTGGTGACAGATGACTGAACAAGGAGCAGTGTTCTCAGGTTGCAGCAAGGGAGGTTTAAGTTGTATATTAGGAAAAACTTGCTCATGAGGAGAGTGGTGAAGCACTGAAACAGGTTACCTAGAGAGATGGCGGAATCTCCATCCTTGGAGGTTTTGAAGTCCTGACTCAACAAAGCCCTGGGTGGAATTATCTAGTTGGGGGTGGTCCTGCTTTGAGCAGGGGGTTGGACTAGATGACCTCCTGAGGTCCCTTCCAACGCTAATGTTCTATGATTCTATGATAGAAAGAAAATCAGTAGGACTAGAAGATTAATAGGACTAGATCAATGGTGGGATTAGGCACCTAAATTCGCCCTAATTCCTATTTTGGGCCCTAAATCCAGAATTGCAATCGTCCACTTATCTGCCACCTAAACTTTGTGCTAGCTAAAGTCCAAGGAGTCCAAGTTTTTTACATTACATTTACCTGAGCTCTTTATGTTCTGGTCTTAGGCTTTTCCAGAAACACCTCATTCCTTAGAGTCCTGAGGAGCTTTGCACCACTATCATGTCTATTTAGAATCTATACATTATTCACTTCTCTGCTTATGTCACAACAGGGACTCAATCTTGTAGGCTTGCTTAGAGCATTGCTTGTGGCCAAGATCCATGAAGAACACCTGTGGCTGGAGTACCTTTTGTTTTTTTCCTAGTAATTCAGTGGCTAACGCATTCAGGATTTGAGAGACTTAGGGTCTACTTTTCCTGAAGGGTTTGTCCCTACTATCATAGAATGATTAAGAATTTATTGCCTATCAGGTTGGTTGGTAGTCCTCCTGTCAGGGAGGATATCCCATTTTCCAGTCACTGCTGCAATGAATATTTAATGTAAATATATTTTGAAATATGTAATTCTCCCCATTCATTTTACAGTTGAGATACCAAAGTTAGAGCTTTTTGATTCTATAATGTGAGCTAGGCACCTAAAAGTGATATTGCAATAGCAAAGTCCCTTCATAGATCTCTTCTTAAATGATTTACTAAAGGTAATAATAATACAGGAAGTCTGTATTAACTTATATTATCCTTGAATTATTATATTATTATGTATTATTTCATATTATCCTAAAAGTGGAACTAAGAAATACAGGTTTCAGAATTTTGTGCCTTAGAACTGTTCATTTCCCTCACACATCCTGTTATTTTAATATAAAATATTTCCTAGACTAAACAGTAAAACTAGTTTCTTTGGCATTCCAGAGGCCCTGAGGTTTATGGGTTTTATAGCAGTCATGTAACAGTGGGAGATATTATGTGACCTGTAGTATATATCCATCTCCCTCAGGAACTCCTTCAGTAAAGTTACATTCGAGATAGCAGTAATTAGGGGTTTAAGCAGAAGATATGGGTATATTGGAATCTTGTGAGGGTTGTTCAGGAGGGTCAGTCCAACTACATGCTAAACTAAGTGAATAACTATAATAATGAAAATTTTCACAATTCAGTCTCTTCTCCATACTCCCAGTGAATGGTCCCCTGTTACATAAAAGGAATTCCCAAGACAGCCTTTGTTTTAGTAAGGACTAGCAGGGACCTAGAGTCATTCTTAAGAACATATATATTGACCAGCTTGTAAGTAAGACAAGAGTGTATGAAAAAAGCAATGTAGGGTGGTTTCTATATAAAAGCAAAGCTATAGAGATTACTCTGATGTGTGGCATGTTGCTCAGATTTGCTCAGTTTCTGATTTTGTCTTTACTGACTAAAATGTCAGAGGCAGGGTTTTTATAGTAGATAATTGATATACACTAGTTATCCCCCTGCAAAGCCCTAAGTGGCCCCAGGGAACACATACTTTGTACCACAAGGTAACTAAGTGAGGTGTGCATTATAGCCCACCTAATTCTCCTTGTGCTAAAAATATAACGCCATGTGGTACATGTGTATATTTTTGGAGTTATCCTGTGGTAAAAAAAATGTTTTTTGTCATCAAAGTCTCACTTTCCTTGCATATCTACATTTCAGTGCATGGTCTAATTTTAAATAGACTCTCTTGGGTGCTGACAGCATTATAACCAGGCTGACACCAAGCTCTGTGTGGCTTAATTCATCTTTCCTCAAAATATATTAATCTGCACTGAATTTCATGCTGTTATGGCTAGATTACTTTCAATACTGAAGATAATTGTTTAAAACTAGCTTGGTTATCTCTACAATACACTAAATAGTAAGTATGCCATGTGTTCTATCTTTGGAAGAATGTGTTCATACACAAAGTACACAAAGTATAGGCTAGATCTTTTCCTTATGTTCTCTCATGCCGTATGTAGAAAGTCTGTGGACACTTGCTTTATTTAGCAGCCAGGCATTTCCAGATATTCTAAGAGCTCTGACAGAACCTCCTTTCCAAATTTTCAGTGCTGCCTCTTATCCTGTTTTTTCCTCTTATTTTAGGCTAGGAACAGACCATCAAGATGCCCAAGGCTGAATCAATTCAGTCTTTGCTGGTTAGTCAAACTGCACAGATTAAATTGAAACAGAAGTGAACATTTACCTTTGAATCAGGAAATGCAGCCACATGCCTGCAGTGGCTCAGGCCAGAAGCCTAGGGGTGCTAGAGCATGGTTTTCTGGCTGTGTGTTCACTTCCTCTTCCTGCTGCCCTGAGGGCTCTGATTTTCAGTCCAGAATTACAGCAGCGGGACTCTGCAGGGTTGCTCATCACTTCCTTTTCCTGCTTTCAGATGCCTCTGGGATTTGTAGTCCACAGTTGCAGCCAGCAGTAAATTTGATTGGGGGAAGGGGTGTTTAACCCCCCTCTCTGGCCCCAGACCCTAGCTGGAGTTTGCCGGGGGCAGAGGGGCGCACTCCCCACCTGTATACTGGGCTGCATCCCCAGCTAGGCTTGCCCACCTCCACCCCCTTGTTATCCAGCCCTCCCTGCTCCAGCTATAGAGATTAGGGGCAGGGCCAGCCCTGCTCTCCAGAGCAGACAGGATAGCACAGCTCAGGGCTGCAAAGCATGCTGGGATGCTGGGGCCTGTCATTTAATTTAAAGCAGGAAGGGGTCTGGGAGAGAAGTTCCATAAACTGGTTTGACCCAAATCATTTAAGTCTGATACTACATTCAACCAGGTTTATCTTAAACCAGTGTCAGCCATTTTGAAACTGGTTTATGTGCACTGAGCTTTTGCTCTGTTATGGGTTTAAACCA
Organism: Alligator sinensis; assembly: GCF_000455745.1. Lineage (NCBI taxonomy): Eukaryota > Metazoa > Chordata > Crocodylia > Alligatoridae > Alligator > Alligator sinensis. The sequence goes on from NW_005842482.1 coordinate 613,704, forward strand.
GTTTTTGATCACTTAAACCAGTTTATGTGAAACTTCTGTCCCTAGCCTCTAAACAAGGTCCTTGACCAACTTATCCACTTTTGGTGGGCTGCATTCTGGAGAATGAGGCTCCTATTGCTATGATAATTTGACTCAAAACTAGTTCTACAATCAGAAGACTTTAGTACCATTTTGTCTTGAAGATGTAGTTACAAATAGGATTATATTTCCCCTCTGGACTTTTCACTCATATGGCTTATTAAGATCTAGGCATAATTTGAGACTTCCTAGTATCTATGGATAATTAGAAACCCAAAATGGATAAAGAAAAGGCTGTTTTATCCCCCTAACTACTGATTTTAATTGCAGCTGTATGGAGAATTTGCTATACAAACACATATTACAAACTTTAAATTCAGTCAGATGAGCCAGAAGCTTCAACATTTGAAAATCTTGACCAATTTATAGTTTTATTCAGTACCAAGAAAAGGTCAACAGTTTTGAATGATCTTTCATCTGACTATTCTGGCGACGTAACACATTATGTGTAGACCATACTAAATCTATGGTATGGTAAGTAATTTTAAAGTTTTAGAACATGATGTGAAAAGTCACATGCTAAGAGTTAAACTGTTTCTTTCCTGCACAGCTCTGACTTACCACTAGAGGGCTGGTAAAAGGGCACAGAGAAATCAGGACACCTGGGCTGTATCCCTGCTCTGGGTTGGGGGCAGGGGAGCAGTATATCCTGGGATACTGAAGGACCACAAATTGCTCATTTTATCTCCATGGAGCAGACTTGATCGTGGTAACATGATCTAGGTATCACAGCTCAGAGTTAACCTTTGCCTGAAGTGATGTAACTTTGAAATGCTCAGAGGGCCTTGGTATGAGTTAACAAGCTTTAATGTATAGACACATATTTTAAGTGCCTTTAGTATGGTATACGTGTAATGTGTAAGTACACCCTTAAACTAAAAAAAAACAAACCCAAAAAACCCCAAAAAACAAAGTAAAGTGGGAAGACAAAAGAGGTGGAGGAGGAAGAGGCTTATGAAACACTGAAAATCCAAGCTAAAGTTAAAAGTGTCTGCAAACTGCTGAGACCTATAAACCATTCCTTCACGTACAACTCTTGATTTAATGTTCCCAGTAAAAGGAGGACTGTCTGAATCTCACATAAAATGTTGAACCATCAGAAACTGTTTGTCACTCACAAAACTTCATGAAATAGGTCTGGTGCTTTCCAAAAATTCAGAACTCTGTGCTTTGGGGTGCTGAGAAAACTCTTAATCTCATGTTCAGTGAAGCATGGGTGTTGCAAGTCTAAAGTTGAAGACAAGCGTCTTATGCAAATTTGAAATGAGGCACATTAGGTTATAGATTTATCTGCTGCTATGCACATGGAATCTGTATACTTTTAATGGACACAATAGGAATGAGTTTCCTACTGAAAGAAAATTTCCCCCATAACTGAAAGTTATGCAAATACTGAAAATCCTAGAGTTCCTTTTGGTTTCTTTGACTATGCAAACTTAGTTTACATGTACTCAATGTATTTATTAATGATATTTTCACATCCTCGGTTCTCTGGAGTAAAAAAAAGTTTTGTGTTTACTAAGAGCTTTGTTTTTGAAGGAGATTGCACCATTAAATCAGACATTGTATGGACAGTAGCGGGTGCAAATGATATTATGTCAATGATAATTTTCCAGTGAAGGGTGAAACCGAGGCATCGTTGACTTTTTCCCTGCTAGATGTTGTGCCTGGTAGGGGGCATACTTTGTCTTCATGGCCTAAAACCTTCCTCAGAATTTAATTTTTGAAAGCGATATACTTGGGTGCATCTTCACACCCCAGAAGGAAGACAGGCATCTGATTTTCTGAATCACATCAGAAGAAAGAGATGGATGAGAAAAATAAAATCCAGACATTAGGGCACAGCTCTAGTTAATATAAACAAAGAATAAAACAAATCCATCCTCCCTTTTCTCTCCCTCTCCCAAAAGTTCTGTCCCATTTTAACACATTTAGTGATTTAGAATTTACATCTTCTGTAATAGGAAGAGACATAGGTAAGAACATGAAAATGCTGTTACTCTGTATGCTCATCCAGAAGAGGGTTGGGCATATTTGTTCCCTGGAGCTTCTCTGGCTCTTTTTGTTCTGATCTTCTGTCAGTGGCTCACCCGCCGTGCCTTGACAAGATAAACTGACAGAAGCTCAGCCTTGTAGGGAACACAGGTTGCCATGTCTGGTCGGGGTCACGCAGGCCCCACCCAAGTTTGCTGTAGTTACACTGGTTAGCCTGAGGCCCACTATTCAGGACCACAGGCTCCCTGTGCAGCGGGACATGCCCCAGCACAGGACTGGCAACCCAGATTTGGATCATCCCCTTTATGCTTCTGCTGACCCTTCTGAGTCCGGCCTATAGTCAGTCTCTTACTTGAATCTGTCAGCTCCAGTTTCTCATCCACTGTACTGCGTATATCCTTCTGTCTCTGTGATGCCCTTCATGAGCACTGGGGTTTCAGGGTGCTGCTCTTGCCCCACTTTTTGTAGCCTCCTTTGCCTCCTTCAGCCACTTCCAGTTCCACTGGGTTAAGGACCCCCATCTATATGTCAACTTTGCCACTAACATAAAATCTCCCTACTGCGGCTCAGCCACATCCTTGGGCTGTTCTTCTCGTCCAAACATAAACTGAAAAACAAGGAAGGCTTAATACTTATCTGTCTTGCCTCAGCACTACTGCCCCTCTTCATGGTCTGGCCACCATTTGAGTTTGCCTACAGTGATTCTGCAGCTATTCCTTTCTCTCTCTCTCTCTCTCTCTCTTGCTGCCAGGAGCCTTCCTCCCTGCAGGACTCCTGCAGCTTCTCTCCCCCACCTCTGTCCCAGGGCTGGGCTTACATATGGTCAGCGTGGATCATCTGAAAATGGTACTTCTGCTCTGGGTCCTCTGGGGCCACAGGCGACTGGTAGGGGGGGGGCAAGGAGGGGGCAAGGGGCCCCCCCCCCCCCCGGCTGCGGGGGTGGCCCGCCCTCTTC
>NW_005842482.1:617146-627033 GCF_000455745.1 Alligator sinensis
GGGGGGCCAGGGCGGGCCCCTGGTCCCCCCCCCCCCCGATTGGCTGCTGTCACCACCAGCTTCTGCACGCAGTCACCGCTCACCACCCTGCCGCCACCAATGCTACCACCAAGAAACTGTGCCCACTCAAGTCTCAGGAGGCACCAGTCACCCATGTCTGGGGCCATCTACGCTTGTATCCGACATCCATTTCTTTCCTGCCCCCTTCACTCTCTGGTATACTGTGATAAAGCCTTCATCAGTTACAAATGGGTGTATGTGTGTAGAATGGGAGGAGGTAGCATAGTCAGGGAAGTAAGGAGGCTGGGAAGGGTGGAAGGGCAGATGGGGAAAGCATGCTGAGCCCTGGAGAGACCAAAGAGTTGCCTCAGACACCTACACCCTCCAGTAACGGGAGACTCCATTACACTCTGTTACAGATGCATTAAAATCAATAAATTCCCATTTAAAAGGAATCATTCTTGGCATGCACAAATGAAACTTTGGTTTCAACAGTTTCAAACAGTTAAATAAATAGTCTGGAAGGCTGAAGTGACCTATCTATTTGGTAAATAAATAATTGTGTAACATTTCTCATTCGATCCACCTTAAAAAAAAAAAAGAAAGAAAACATTTTTGTGAAATAGTTCTACTCTCTTCACTAAGACACTTGGAAATTCTTCCTTTGCCACCAAAATCCAGAAGTAAAAAAAAAAAAAATTAAATAATATAGCGTGTAAATCTGTAATAAAAATAGAAATATACACTTTTCTACCAAACCATATTACAAATAAAACCAATTGCTTCTCTGAATCAGGTACATATGGGCAAACTAGAAATACAAACTTCCTCATTGCACTCATATTAGATAAGACTAAATCCATTACTTCAGTAATAAATGTTGAGTGCTTAAGTACCAGAATATGTAGGCAGTGGAGATGCTATCATACCCCTGGGAGTCCCCTGCCATTGCAGGGTCTGATCAACCTGCTTCATGGAAAAATGTCAGAGTATCTCTGTAGGCATGGCTTCCAGCCTGAAGTATTAAGGCTGATGAAAGTTGCTTTGGGGACATGTCTGTTTTTGCTTGCAGGTTTCAGTTTTATTCAACTAGGTTTTATGTCTTGAGAATTTACCTTCTATAGCTGAACACAGTAAACTTGTCACAGTCTGGAGTTTATAAAACCGTTAAACTTTTCTGTGAAAAGTACTTTATAACTGTTATATAATATGCTCCTCAGAGAAAATCTCTTGGATACCAAATGGTTTCAAAAGAATATGAATAATAAATTACGAATTTGGTATAGATTTTAGCATATTGTTGGTTTCTTTTGTGTGTGTGTGTGTATCCATTCATAAGGCAGAACCAGTTTAATCAGAAATAGAATATATCCTCACTTTCCTTCATCTTTGAAAGCCATTCTATTTTGAAAGCCTTTCTGCCGGTGAGTGTTTAAAAAAAAATAATCACTTGAAATGGAAGATGGAACTTTCCCTTTTGTATGTCAGCTCTTATTTCTTCTATAGAAACTGACCCCCAGTTTCTGATCTCATGGACACCATATTAACTCCTTCCCTTATCAAAGTATATTGAAACTATGACATCACTAAGCTATCTGAAGCTAAATGAGCTATCTGAAATGAATGGTGTAGAAAATGTGTGTTTGGAGCTCGCCAAACTTTGCCTTAAATTTCTTGTTCTGCTAAAAGCCCTCTTCGTTACCTTTACTCTTTAAATACAAACTCTGGTTAGGATGCCATATTTATGTCAAGAAAAATCACTTCCCAGTTTAAACTGTAGTGGATCAGGAAGATAATTATCTGGCATTCATCAAACTTAGAATAGGTCCAATACCCTGTATAGTGCTGTATGGTTAGTACGTAATTGCAGAGTCCTGGTTTGCTTGTAGCTAGTGCTTGAGATAAATTGCTTATAACCTAAATGTAATCATGTTATTTAATAGCTTGTGAGCCTGAGGAAGTCCAGTCCTAATAATGCCAATTTTTTGTAGACTGACAGAAAATCCTGGGGCAAATATCTCTCTAATCTATATCTTCTCAGTATTGTTAATGAAGAGGATTTGGTGGCAGTGCCAAATGCATTCCTTCCAGAAATTAAGTGGATTCAGAGTTGATGAAAATCCTTCTGTTTTAATAGGCAAATAGTTTCATAGTTTCATAGTGCTTAGGGTTGGAAGAGACCTAAACAGATCATAAATTCCGACCCCCTGCACCGGGGAGGAACAAGTGCAGGGTCATAACACCCCAACCAAATATCTGTCCAGCCTCCTTCTGAAGACCCCCAAGGTAAGAGAGAGCACCACCTCCCTTGGTAATCCATTCCAGAGCCTGGCAGTCCTAATTGTAAAGTAATGTCTCCTGATGTCTAGCCTGAACCTTCTCTCTAACAATTTGTGGCCATTATTCCTAGTAACTCCCAGTGGTGCCTGGGGGAACATAGCCTCACCCAATTCCCGCTGGTCCCCCCTGATGAGTTTGTAAATGGCCACCAAATCCCCTCTCAGCCTTCTCTTGTGGAGGCTGAATAGATTCAGGCCCTTCAGCCTCTCTTTGTAGGGCCTGATCTGCTGTCCCTTGACATGTGAGTGGCCCTCCTCTGAACCCTCTCAATGCTAGCCACATCCCTCTTGAAGTGTGGTGCCCAGAACTGGACACAGTACTCCAACTATGGCCTGACCAACGCTGCATAGAGGGGAAGGATCACCTCCCTGGACCTGTTTGTGATGCATCTGTAGATGCACGACAAGGTGCGACTAGCCTTACTGACCACTTCCTTGCATTGACAGCTTATGTTCATCCTGGAGTCAACAATGACTCTAAGATCCCTTTCTGCCACTGTGTTGACAAGAAGGGTGTTCCCCAGCCTATAGGTGTGTTGCTGGTTCCTTCTCCCTAGATGCAGCACCCTGCACTTGTCTGTGTTGAATTCCATCCTAGTGTCATCTGCCCACCTCTGTAATCTGTCTAGATATAGCTAGATTCTGTTCCTCACCTCCAGCTTGACCACATTGCCCCACATTTTGGTGTTGTCAGCAAATTTGGACAGTGTGCTTTCCACCCCCACATCCAGATCTCTGCTAAAGATGTTGAACAGTACAGGCTCCAGGACAGAGTCCTGAGGGACTCCACTGCCCACATTCCTCCAGGTCAAAAATGACCCACCCATCACCACTCTCTTGGTGCGACCATCTAGCCAGTTTGCCACCCAGACTGTGTACGCATCAATGCCACAGTCACCTATTTTTTTGAGAGAATGTGGTGGGAAACAGTGTCAAAGGCCTTCTTAAAGTCCAGGAAGATGACATCCACCTCAATGCCCTCATCCAGGGACTTTGTGAACTGATCATGAAAGAAAGCCAGGTTAGTTAGGCAGGATCTGCCCTCAGTGAACCCATGTCGGTTGCCCCTGAGCATTACCTCCCATGCTGGGCCCCCACAGATGTGCTCCTTGATCATTTTCTCAAAGGTCTTCCCAAGGACCGAGGTAAGACTAACTGGCCTATAGTTACCTGGGTCCTCCTTTCTCCCCTTCTTGTAAATGGGGACCACATTGGCCCTTTTCCAATCCTCTGGTACCTGGCCAGGTATGCCTGATAGGAATCAGTCTATCTTATTAGAGTTGCCTTATTGCCTTCTATGATGAGATTACTTGCTCTGTGGATGCAGGGGGAGCAGTGGACATGATATGCCTTGACTTCAGCAAGGCTTTTGATACCATCTCCTACAACATTCTCTTAGCAAACCAAGTAACCTGTCTCCAGGGAACACCTGTGAACATGAGTTCTGGCAAATAGTATATTGCCCTGGGCGGGGTAGGGAAGGCTGGGGCCAGAACCTGGGCTGGCCCCAGCAGTCTTACATGCAGTCCTAGGGATCTCTAGGGTCTGCAGCTGCTGTGACCATGGCTCTAGCTATCCAGGCTCCAGTTATAGGTGATACGCACTTCTGCCATATGCACCAACCTATTTTTTTAGGCATGGGTTTTGTGACACCAGGAGCTCCTGCTGTCAACCCTTCCCCCTCCATCCCCCCCACCCCCCAATGCTGAAAATTAGTAGCACAGGGAATGCCTGCAGTGCAGGCAGTGTGTGGTGCCACAGAAGGGTTTACTTGTGTCCATGGATGAGCCCATTAGATTCAACAAAGACAAGTACAAAGTCCTGCACTTAGGATGGAACAATTCCATGCACCAGTACAGGCTGGGGGCTGACTGGCTAAGCAGCAGCTCTGCAGAAAAGGGCCTGTGGGTTACAGTGGACAATAAGATGGACAACACAGAGGACAATAATGAGACAATGTTGTGCTCTTGTTGTGTAGAAGGCTAATAGCATACTAGGTTGCATCAGTAAGAGTGTTACCAGCAGATTGAGGGTAGCGATTATTCTCCTCTATTTGATACTGGTGAGGCTACATCTGGAGTACTGTGTCCAGTTTTGGGCCCCTACTACATAAAGGATGTGGACAAATTGGATAGAGTCCAGCAGAGGGCAGCAGAAATGGTTATGGGGCTAGGACACATGACTTCTGAGGAGAGGCTGAGGGAACTGGGGTTATTTAGTCTAGAGAGGAGAAGACTGAGGGAGGATTTAATAGCACCTTTCATCTACCTGAAGTGTGGTTCCCAAGTGGATAGAGCAAACTGTTCTCAGTGATGGCAGATAACAGAACAAGAAGCAACGTGAGCAATGTTCTCAAGTTGCAGTAAAGGATGTTTAGATTAGATATTGGGGAAAAACATTTTCACTAGAAGGGTGGTAAAGCACTGGAAAAGACTACCCAGAGAGATTGTGGAATCTCCATCCTTGGAAATTTTATGACCTTGCTAGACAAAGCCTTGGCTGGATGATATACTTGGGGATGCTTCTGCTTTAACAGTGGGTTGGAATAAATGACCTTCTGAGGTCCCTTTGTGCTAGCACCACTATCCACCCATAGCATTGGTTTTCTTAATGCTGATTATAAGACCAAACTCTTGGCAGGCATAATCAAAGGGACTGATGAGCCTCTGAAAGCTGTTTGTGTGAACTATCAGTACAGCACCATCAGCAAACACCAGCTCATGAATCAAAACTTTTTGCACTTAAGTCTTCACTTTAAAGCATGTGAGGCTGAATAGTTTTCCATCTGAGTGTATGTTTTAACACATAACACAAAAGATGATGGATTTTATGAGAATTGTAGAAAACTAGGGCTACATGGGACCTCAAGACATTATCCATTCCAGCTACTTGCTCGAGGTAGAAACACCTCTGTCTGAACCATCTCTGGCAAATGTTTGTTTACCATGCATTTAAACATGTCCAATAGTGGAGATTTCCTAACCTGAGTAGTTTAGGATCAGACCTGACAAAGAATTTGCATTGTATTCAGAAGCTTAACTAATTCTATCCCAAATATATAGCTGGTCCACTAAAATACATCACCCTAAGAAATTCTTGCCCCTAACATGTTTAACCACCCACAAGCCTATACAGTCTTCCTAATGTCTAAATTCAATTTTTATTTTTTGCAATTTAAGCCTACTATTTTTGTCCTGTGTCCTGGAACCACAGGGAACAATTGATAACCATCTTTTTTTTATAATGATCCCTTTTGTTTTAGAAGACTTAACAAATCCCCCCTTTAGTCATTTCTTCTCTAAACTGAATAATCCTAATTCTTCTAAACTTTTGATATATGTCATGGTTTCTAGTCCTCTAATAATCTTTGTTGCTGTTCTCTTGACTTTCCAGTTTGTCTACAACTCAATAGAAGTATTGTCCTGAAGACAGGACACATTACTGCAGTGTTGCATAGATGTGAAAGAATCACTTCTGTGACCTACATATAGCAGTTCTGTTCATCCCAGTATTAACTTTTTCTCGACAGTATCACACTGTTGACTCATATTCAGCCTGTAATCTAGTCTAATAGCCAATCTTTTTTCAGCACTGCTACAGCCAGTTGCTAGTTGCTCCTTATGCATTTGATTGTTCTTTCTTAAGTACAATAGTTTGCACTTGTGCTTATTAAATTTCATCCCATTTATTTTAGACCGTCTTTCAAATTCATCAAGGAAATTCTGAATCCTAATCCTACTTTCTAACGTGCCTACTAATCCCTACCCACAGCCCCACATCTTGGTGTCATTAACAGATTTAATAAGTGTTCACTAAATTCCATCCTCCAAGTCTGTTAACGAAAATATTGACTATTAACAGGCCCAGGACAGGCCCCTGTTGAACCCCTGATACTTGTTGATACATGATAAAATGGCAAATTAGCATTCAGCAAATTGATGACTAATCTTTGAGCAAGATTATCCAACTATTTGTGCACTTTGCAGTAGTATTTAAAGTAGAATGTATTTACAGAGTTTACTTATGAAAATGTAGCGGGAGATAACTAAAGTTGAGGCATATTGCATGTTCTCTGCTATCTACAAGGCCCATCAATTTCTTAAAGAAGGAAATCAGTTTAGTTTGGCATAATTTGCCCTTGAAAAATTCATGGTAGCTATTCCTTATTGCCTTGTTATATTCTTCGTGCTTATATACTCCAGCATCTTTTCCAGATTTTAGAGAGAGATTTACTGGTATGTAATTTCATGGCTTTTCCATTTTGTAGAGATGGGCACTATATTGACCCTTTTTCAGTCTTCTGGTATCTCACCTGAATCCTGCGAGTTCTCAGTGATGGCTGTTCAGTTACTTCAGGCAATTTTTTGAATGCTTAAAGATTAATTTTATCAGGCTATGCTGATTTGATAATATCTTGGTTGTTTAATCTTTAACTTGTTCTTTTCTTAATTTGGTGTTGATTGTATCCTCAGCTGTGTTTTCTGCTAATTATTCTTAACAGTTGAATATTTTTGTGAAGACTGAAAAAAAAGGTCCAAAATATTTTAGCCATCTCCCCATTGATCATTATTAATTCCATCTCTCCCTACAGAAAAGAACATATACTTCCTCTTTTTTCTAACCTATGTTTTTGGTGGCTTTTGTTAGGTATATCTCAAATTTTGTCTTGGCCTCTAATTTTATCCCTAAGTGCTTATAGTAATTTTTATACACATCCTCAGTCATGTGGCAACATTCTTCTTTTGTACTTTTAAAACCTTTTAAGTTTAAAATATTGGAAGAGCTCATTGTTTAGTCAAGCATGTCTCTTGCTTCCCTTCCTATTACTTCACACCAGAATAACATGCTTTTGTGCCCTTACTATTGTGCTTTTAAGGTACAAGCAGCTCTCCTGCATTACCTTTTTCCCTTGCATTTGCTTTTCATAGGATCCTGCCCACCAGTTTTCAGTACAGCTGTACACCTTTGTTGCCTGTCTCTTTAAGGACTTAGACCTATCAGCAAGAGAACCTGCAGGTGGTTGCTGTCCCCAGTCAGGAATCACATGGCTAGCAGGGGACTGCCTGGTTGGGGAAGAGGGCTCAGCTTCTGGCAATAAGAGCAGGCCTGAGCAGGGGAGCCTGCAGTTTGCTTGTTGCAGCTGTAGGGAGAACATTGCCTATCTGGAGCTGCGGCTCACAGCATCTTGGAGGTAAGGGCAGGAACTATGGGGATGGCAAGAGGCTCCTGGTCCTGGGGCATGACTGAAAACTATACCCTGCTACGATAGGATAGGATGGTGTGGTGGGGCTGCCTGTGGTGGGGTGGTCCCTAGGAAATGCCACACCAGTTGCCTCCCTAGTGAAAGGTGAGTATGGGGCTCCTTATATCTCCATCCTTTACAACCTGGTGGGTAACCCAGATGTAGGGACAGGTGCAGGGCTCAGGCACACCTAGGGAGAGGCACCTGAATCCCTTGGGATATGAGACCCCAATGGCCCCAGTGAGGGGGGAGAAATGTGTATAGAGGCTCACACAGAGTAGGGCTCGTGGGGATGGCCTGGCCTGAAGGATGGTGCATAAGGGGTGCAGAGTAGGGTCTGCTAAGGGAGGCCTGAAGGGCTGCACAAGGGCATGCAGAGTAGGCCTGTAGGGGCAACCTGAAGGGCTGTGCACAGGCCAGCCCCACAAGAGTGATAACATAAGTCAAGGCCCTAGGCAGAGGGCATAAGTGAGAGCCCCTAGTATGAGGACACCAGGAAGGGGGCAGAATGGCCAAGGTAAATCTACAGATGCCTGAGATCACATTTGGGTCAGAGACTGAGTGGTATGGCTCAGCAAGGGATCTGGGGGTAGTGATAGTGGGTAGTTTGGGCCAGTGGAGCCTAGTATTTTGAATGCCATCTGTGAGGCAAGGGACATGGTATTGGAGAGTTCAGAACCATATATAATGCCCTAGGCATCAGGGCACTAAATGGGCAGCCTCCCAAATTTTAGCATACAGTTTAATATATCAAGTCATGGCACGTGAGACAGGGAAGACTGCCCTAGACAGGTGGACAGGCTGATGATGAGACCCAGCCCTGAGATGGCCCCCTGTCACAATAGCAATATTGATTATTAATCACTTACAATTCAAAGATTGAGGACACATTTTAGAGTAAATGTACTCATTTGCTTGAGATATGCTCAAAATGTCCCCGAGGTCATTGGTGACACTCTTCTTTCCCCAATATCTATACAAACAAGTGCATGACTGAATTAAAACCCTGTTGTATTGTTCACAGGGTATATGGCAACTTTGTGTACCATTTCCACTGTTGCTTTCACCCTCCCTACAATGTGGTTCTTATCTTTAAAAAAAAAAAACAAAAAAATGCTAATTCAGTGATGGATCCTGTATAAATCCTATGTATGTAGATGTTGGTTCTTCTCTGATATTTTACTCTTGAAATTTCTCATCTCTTCTGTGTTTAAAATTTGTATATTAGAAACGAGGGTCCTTATCTGGGTGTGGGCAGTCCTAATATTTTCAGGCAATTTTACATTTGTTTATTCATTTGGAAATCAAAATTTATGTTGTGAACCACTGCAGTATAGGTACTATTTTAGATTAGGACCAATAAAGAACCTATTCTTCTTCATTATTAACATTTCCAATTCAGGTTGTGAATGATTTTGTTATTTTCATGCTTAACAGGATGAAACATTATATGTTTTGCTAAATTCACTTAGACTTCTGAGGTTATTAGTCTATGTCACTATGATGCTAGCTAAGGTTATTTATGAACAGAATTGATGAGTTGTTATATTATTTGATTTCCTTGAGTTGTATAGTGGCCACTGGTGCAATAGCGAGAAAACAAGATACATACTATGAGCACATTTAATAGAAATTAGATTGATAGCTTGAATATTAGTAGTACAAGTTTTGGAGTTTCTAGATAAAAATCAGCAAAGACTTATAATGCCAGTGATATAAATCACTGTTTATATTTTAAATACTATTTTTTCCCCACAACCAGACGCACACAGTATTCTTTTCCCAACATTTCAAATCCTCTTGCTCTTTATAATTGATGTTCCCCATTAAATATTTTTTTAGCAGAAGGGAGTTTTTCTTTTGTTTTGGTTCTTTTAGGAAAGTAAAATGATGTCATAGCTCCTTCATTTTATGAAATCAATACACAGTATTTAATATTAACTTTTTACACTCTGTGGACCTTAACCTGAAAACTTTTCATTCACAAAACTCTTCTTGACTTCCTTTAGGGTCCTTATTGACTTCCTTTCTGATTTAGTCCATTTAGATGACAAGATTCAAACATCTGAGACAAAGTAATGTGATGAAAGTTCATTGGGATTTTTTTTTTTTTTTTTTTTTGTGATGAACTCACAAAAACTGACACTGCTCTAAATTGGAAGCTTTAACATTTTATTATAAACTAAAACAGTGTTTCCCAAATGGTGTGCCATCAGACATTAACAGGTCTGCCATGGAATCTTGGGGGGGGGGGGGGTAACTCCCAATGGGCCATGACACCAGCTAGTGCCCCCACTGTGGCCCCA
>NW_005842482.1:627098-633641 GCF_000455745.1 Alligator sinensis
GGCCGTGGTGGCAGGGGGGGCCCCCCCGGCTAGCCACAGTGCTCATTTTCCACATCACCGCTTCACTGGGGCTCCACAACTCCACCCCCTCACTGGGGCCGCTCTCTTACTGGGGGTCTTCATTTCCACCTGCTCACTGGAGCTATGGGGCTTCCCTCCCCTGTGGGCTCAGGTGGCCATAGCCATGCCTGGCCCCAACTACCTCTCCTCGGGGTCTTGCACCCCACAGGGCTCAGGTGGCTGCAGCTGTGCCTGGCCCCCAATCGTTCTTAACCCACACCACAACTGGTGCTCCAAGGTCTCATGGGGACTCTCACTCCCCCCACCGGAGCAGCAGGTCATTGTGTTCTACTATAGCTCTTACTTTTGACCCACACTTGGCTTCCCAGTGGTAGAGGGCTTACTGAGGTCAGAACTTACCCCTGTCTCTCAGACCAAGCCCCCTTACTCAGCCTCTGTCCCAAACTGCAGCCTCAGGCATCCAAAGTCATCCCTTGGCCTCCCCTCACTGGGGCCACACCCTTACTGGGACTCCTCATCTCTGCCCCCCTCACTGGGGCTCCACACTGCCCCCTTACTGGGGCCATGGGGCTTCCTTCCTCGGTGGGCTCAGGTGGCTGTAGCCATGCCTGGCCCCAACTACCTCTGATGTTACATGACCCGCCTGAAGGTGAGGGCTAGGGTTAAGGTGCCTCTACCTGCCTTTTACTGGGGTGGTAACTGGCCTGGTATTTCCTAGGGGCTCCTGCACTACTGGGAGCCTCACCAGACCAACCACTCCCAGCAGAGTGCAGTTTTATGTCACGCCCAGGGCCAGGAACCTCCAAACCATCCCCTACAGCTCCTGACCTTACCTCCAGGATGTTTCATACAGCCTTGCTCTCTTTATGTAGGTGGCCATAGGTCTAAAATAGCCACTGCAGTCAAGCACCTGCTGGCTGCTTGGCTCCACTCTTAAAGTGGCAGGCACCAACAGTGCCTTGCCACAGCCATGTAAGTGTGCCATGGGATGAAAAAGGTTGGCAAATGCTGAACTAAACAATCAAATTGCTGAAAAGTTTGCATCACTACTTAATTATAAGCATTTGGAGTCAGGCAGTTCTTCGTTCGGGGGAAGAAGGGTTAAATATTATAGTTTCATAGTTTCATAGTTTCAGGGTCGGAAGGGACCTAATAGATCTTCTAGCCCGACCCCCCGCCAGGGCGGGAGAACAACCCAAAAAACACAAACAAAACCACTCACCCTAAAAACAAAAACGGGACTCAAATGAGTCCAGCCAGGTAAGTATCCAGCCTCTTCTTAAAGATCCCCAGGGTAGGGGCCAGCACCACCTCCCTTGGAAGTTGGTTCCAGCTCCTAGCCGCCCTGACTGTGAAGTAGTTTTTTCGGATGTCAAATATTAATTTAAATAATAATTTCGGATTATTAAATAAAAAAGATGTAATAAATGAAAGCTCCATAATCTGTATGTAAAAACTGATAATAAACCTTACATTTTATTTAGCCTTTTTTTTATGTGGGGTGAGTGGCCATGTAACAGTGGGGGCATTTACACTATACTGAACAAGCTTTAGTTAAAGTGTCCCTGCTGCTATTTTGAAGCATGGGGATGCTGATACATGAGACGTGGAGGCTGCTGGGGCATGCTGCTTTGCACGCTCCAGCAGACTTGATTAATCGAGTCTGCTCTGACACACTGTAATTACAGCACACTGGAGCAGCCTCCCCTCATGTCTACAGGCAGCCTCTGTGTCCCAGCCAGCTCCTGCACACCATTCTGAGCTACGGCAGAGCAGCTCTGGGATGGCATGTTGATCCCCCGGGTTTCCTTGCAGCAACAACTACATCTTCCTGTCCCAGTGTGCTACAGGACCCATGTGCACATGTAAACAGTGCACCCAGGAGCAACAAACTGTAGCATGAACTGCACCAGAGTTTATTGCGTCACACTAATTGCATGTGTAGATGCACCCAGTATGTATCAGGACAACGTTTAGGAATTAGGTGGGTGTGTCTACATGTGTGGCAGACTGTGCAGTTTTACTCCTCAGACATTTAGTACTTGTTTAAGCAAGTAAAAAATGACTATGCAGTCCCAATGCCACATGGATCGTTTTTGATGCTACTGTGCAGTAGCTTGTTGCTTGGAAGTCTTGAGGATAACTTGGAAGTGTTTAGCATTCACAGCTTGTTCCATAGCTGTCATTGTTTTAATTGCCCCGTGTGACATTTTTGTGCAAATGATTAAATAAGGTGTGACGGGCTAGCTGGCAGTGACTTAGCCCAGGGGTTTTGAAAGGGCAAAAGATGATTGGAGAACTTGGGGTTCCCTTTCCTCACCAATCAGGCACCAGAGACTCACCCTCTGTGTCCCCTGATTGGCCCCTTGGGTCACCTGGAAGGGGATAAAAGAGGCAGCACAGCTGACTCAGAGGAGACCAGTGAGGGACCACAAGGAAGGCGCTTCCAAGAGCTGGGCCAGTGGGGTGGGAGCAGTTGCCCCAGAAGCACCAGAAAGAGTGGGATCTGCAGGCACCAGTTAGACCCTCAGCAGCACGGCGTGCAGCCGGCAGGAGAAGCTCCCCGCTGGGCTCCAGGATCCCCCTAGGAGAGGCTGTGGCCAGCAGGAGAGGGCCCTCAGCTCCAGTAAGGATCTGAACAGTGACCTGAGAGTTTCCCAGCTCTGCTTCCAGCTCCTCCAATAAGAGGCCAGGCAACTCAACATGAGACTGAGACCAAGATCTTTAGCCAATTGACAGACTACCAGCACTGGTGGCTGTGTAGTAGAGTTTTTTTTGCCTACTATGTGGGACACCTGAGTTCAAGTCCCAGCTGGGGTGAATGAATTAACAGGAAGAAATTCTTGCTGCAATGGAAAGGGGTCATTGTGTTTTCCTCCTTTCTTCCCCCCTCCAGGTACCTAGGCCCTATATTCCTTGTTATTTGACATTTTTTGCCTTTTATATTTCACCAACCAGTTGTTCTGGTTGTTTGTTCTGCTGTTTGTGTTTTATATTTTGTTAACCCTGTCTTTTCTCAACTGGATGAATATGTCTATGAATGTAAGTGTCTAACCTTTATTGAATCCTGCCCCCTCGGGGGTTGTAGTGTCCCCTATACCTACTGGTTTATGCCTGTTATGTTCCCAGTACTGTTCTCTCATTAAAAGGTATATGGTTAAGTCCCCAGTGGTGGTCTGGCTCTGCTCTATAGGGGGAGGAGAGTCCCTACACCTCCCACAGCACTTGTGCACCTGCTCTGATCCCTTCAATTGGAGAGGGGGTACCTTGCCCAGGTTACAAAGGTAACTTTCTGTTACCAGTAGGGTACTTCTTTCTTTTGTGTTTGATCTCTGTGGGTAGAGACAAACATAACAACTGTATCAATATCAAAGGATATCAATATACCATATTTTCTCTATTCTAAGACAAGGTTTTTTTGCCCCATTCATCATGGGGAAACAAAGCCTCATCTTAGCATTGAGAATCACATCTGGGAGCTGTGAGAAACAGCTGTTCAGAGAGCCCAGCTGGGGCAGGGACACTAACACCAGCAGCAGCTCTGCTCCCTGCCTGGATTTCCTCCCCCCTCTGTTCCCCTCTCCCTCCCATGCTGGCAAGGAGGCAGTCAAAGAAGGAAGTGTCTGCATGGGGAAACAAGGGGAAGAGGATGGGGAAAGGGTGCAGAGCAGGCAAAGAGAAATCTCAGGGTATGGAGTTAGCTCACAGCACAGCTACTTCCTGCAGAGTGGTGCAGGAGCAGCTCTGGGACTCCATCTGTGCCTGTATCAGCAGGGAAAGTAGCAGAAGGAGGTTCATGGTGAGGTGATAGTCACCAGGAGGACAAGGGCTGAGGGGCAGGATATCTGTTCCCTGCCCCTGCTTTTCATTCACCTATCCTTGCCTTCCCAGCCTCCTACTCCTTGCCCCTGCTTCTCCCCCACCCCACTTTCACCCTGCTTCCCCCAACCTGTCTTCTCACTTCTGATTTTTCCCATTGCCTGCCCCCTTGTTGCTGCAGCAGTGTCAGGGCAAATAAAAACAATGATTCGATTATAGGCATGGAAAATTATACCAACTTTAGACTTTAGACACAGAAAATTAACATTATTGTGGGGCCATCTTAAATTCAAGGTCATCATAGAATCAAGTAAGTAAGGTAAACTGTTAAATCTTTAGGTTTCTTGATACAAGTGTATCAAAACCAATGGACTGACTCCAAATGAATCAGGACTCAAGTTATGGAAATTTAACTACCCTGTATTGCTAAAGAATAATGCAGCTGTAACTGATGGATCAAAACAGATAATGCCCACTTCCCACTAACAATTCCTCCACCCTTTTAACATGTTTATACATCCCAACTAGTTAAACTGGATGCTGACACTTAGATGCCAGCCAGCCCGTTTAACTCTGCAGTTAATCTGTAACCTTAAATTTCTCTGTGACACTGTGCTAATCACAGTTAATGCAGGCGTTTAGAAAAGAGATTAGATTTACTCCCAATCCTCTCTTAACCTTTTTCAAGATGTACTATTTCAAGGTTCATTATTACAATATGGCATAAAATGTTTCACAGATTTTAAAAAGCCATTTGTTGTTTATCTAACAAGATCAGTCTCAAAGTGTAAAGGTATGGGTGATGGCTTGACTGCTGACTTATGGGCTCTGTTCAGAGTTCTGAAAACCCATTCCATATTTTGCTCCCTGCTTGTCTCCAGGGTGTCTCATTTAAACATAACTCACCTCTCTTGGTTATCAAATACAGTTTTATTAAATAGAGACAAAGGTATATATCTTCTGTTGCATTCCCATATAATGCACATAACAAAATTTAGTTTATAGTAAATGCATTATCTGGGGGCTGTGGTGGTGTGGGTGCTTAAAGCACACTGTTGCACAGCCCAAAGGTCATGAGTTTAAGGCTATAGCATATGCACCCATGGGACAGCCTGTCAGACTCCAACAAATCTGTGAACTCTGCTAAATACCTTGTCACAAGGACATGCAAAAGGGGGGGGGGGAAATCATATTATACTTTAGACACTAATGGGGAAAGAATGTGAACCTCCATAAAACTTGGCAATGGAGGGGAGGCACTTGAGGAACAGCAGTTGCAGTAGGACTGGAGAGGTTAGCTTAGGTAAGCAGTTCCTATTCTAATAATAGATTAGACCATTTTTGTAATTGAGAAGGTGAACCAAAAGTATGATATTTGTCATGAGTCTTAGAGTAAAATCTGATAGATTGCATAGATTTCATAGACATTAGGGCTGGAAGGGACCACGAGGGATCATTGAGTTCAGCCCCCTGTCCCAGGGGCAGGAAGTCAGGGTCAAAGGATCCCAGCAAGATAAGCATCCAAATCTTTCATAAAAGAGTCCAGAGTAGGTGCTTGCACCACATCTGGGGGAAGTCTATTCCAGGCCTTAGGGGCTCAGACAGTAAAGAAGTTGTACCTTATGTCCAGCCTGAAACGGTCTTGGAAGAGTTTGTGACTGTTTGACCTTGTCATCTTTTGGGGTGCTCTGGTGAACAGGTGTTTCCCCAAATTGTGTTGTACACCCCTTATATGCTTATAGGCAGCCACCAGGTCCCCCTTGAGCCTGTGCTTTTCCAGGCTGAAGAGTCCCATGGCTCTCAGCCTCTCATCTGATTTAATGGCTACAGATAGCTACTGTTCTAACAGCCGTGTATCTCAGATGTATGGTACATATGCACACAGTGAGCCAGAAGTCTATTAATAACAATGAAAATAGAAGTCCAAGAATAAAATCCATGAGGTATCCACATATTTATCACCCTTTTATCTTCCATTTGTAATGTTCAAATTGCTTCAAATAATTTTACAGAAACACGTCAAAACCCAATATCCCTTATTTTTTAACATGCAATCTAGGACTGACTATATAATGGGCCTTAAATATGCCAATTAAATGGATTCTGTAATACTGTCTTGCTCCATTGCTTTAGATCAGTTTATTATTTTATTGGTAGACTACTAGCTTACACTTAAGTGAAGGGGAAAATATTCTTACTATTTTACAGAGGTGTAGGTTGTCTTACTATTTTAGGCATTTTGAAATGTAATAATGACATTTCAAATAATCTATGGCATCATAGAAGGAAAATTCTATTTTATATCCACCTTTGAAGAGGCATAGCACACTGTCAGATTTTTTGAGGAAATAAATACATGAAAAACTGACCTTAATGCTCACACAGTGAACAGCTTAAATAACTTTGTTCTAAATTATCTATCCTAAATTACTCAGGATTAAGAAAGTTAACACTTTACCAGCTTCACTGAAAATCAGTCAACAGAACTGAAAAGAGAAGTGCACCATGAAAGTAGGTTGATTACAAATATTAATAATGACATCAGTGATCAGATTTGATGTTGAGTTAGCTGTAGTACAGCTATTTGAGCAAAATTTCCAGTTTCTTGCAATAGTACTCATTCCTTTCATAGATTCATGGATGTTAGGGTCAGAAGGGACCTCAATAGATCATCGAGTCCGACCCCCTGCATAGGCAGGAAAG
>NW_005842482.1:635037-658611 GCF_000455745.1 Alligator sinensis
TGGTAGTCTGGCATCTTGCTGCTGCCTCTCTACAACCCCAGTGAGAGACTTGTCGTGCCCCTCACTTAGGAATACTGAGGCAAAGAACTCGTTGAGGAGTTCAGCCTTGTCCCCCCTGTCCGTCACCAATTGTTTCTGCCAATTTAGCAGGGGTCCTATTCCTCCCTGGACCTTCCTTTTACTCCCTATATATCTCAAAAACAATTTCTTGTTGTCCTTTACTTGGGATGCCATCCTCAGCTCCATGGTGGCTTTGGCCCGTCTAACTGCCTCCCTACAAGTGCGAGCAGAGGAGGTATATTCGTCTTTGGTGATCTCTCCCTGTTTCCACTTTTTATGTGCTCCCCTTTTGCCCCTTAGGGTGCCCTGGATTTCTCTGGTCAGCCAAGGAAGCCTCCTGGCCCCTTTCCCTCTTTTTCCTCGCATCGGGATCGTCTCGCTTTGTGCTCGAAGGATCATTTCCTTAAGGCACAGCCACCCTTCCTGGGCTCCCATCTCTTCAAAACTCCTACTCTGCAGTGCGTCCTTGACTAATCGCCTGAGTTCATTGAAATCAGCTTTCCTAAAGTCTAGCACTTTCACCCTACTAGTTACCTTACCCACTCGATGTCTTATGAAGAATTCTATTATTTGGTGATCACTGTCCCCCAGATGGCCACTGATCTGTAGGTCCCCTACCATGTCATCCCCCGTTGCCAATACCAGATCCAGTAAGGCATTCCCCCTAGTGGGACCGTGTACCTCCTGTGTCAGGTGGAGGTCCTGTACACAGGTTAGAAACCTGCGTGAACGGTGGGACTTTGCTGTCTGTGACTCCCAGCAGATGTCTGGGTAGTTTAGGTCCCCCATGACTACCGCCTCCATAGTTTTTATGGTCTCTGAGAGCTGCCTCAGGAGCCCCAAATCTAGTTCTTCCCCTTGGTGTGGGGGTCTGTAGCAGACCCCTACCACCAAATCCCTTTCTCCTTGCCCCCCATGTAACCTAACCCACAATCCTTCTACTTCCTCATCCTTCGATTCCGTCTTGATGAGGGTCGATGCATATTGCTCATTGACATAGAGCACCACCCCTCCCCCTTTCTTCCCCACCCTGTCCTTTCTGTACAGCCTATAACCCTCAATATGTACCGTCCAGTCATGGGACGAATCCCACCAGGTTTCTGTTAGCCCTACTAAGTCATAGGTGTTTTCTGCAAGCAGGAGTGCTAGTTCATCCTGCTTGTTCCCCATGCTCCTAGTATTAGTATATAGGCACTTAAGCCCTGTTTCATTCATTCATTCATTCATTCATTCATTCTTCCTTCTTCCACCAACAGTGGTGTACAGGATAAAAATATTTTCTTCCACTTCTCTCTCTCATTTGTGCTTGTGCTCTGCCATGCAGAGTTGCCCTCATTGGGACTTTGTACATAACACAAAGTTGGGCTTTAAAGCGGCATAAATGTCCTTTTGCACCTCTCTAATGGTGATGCTGTTTACACTCTCAACAGCATATTAAGCATTAAATGACTTTGGGACATAGCAAAATAAAACATGTCTGAGGTGTTTTAGTTTACTAACTTATAGTTGTGGAGGAAAGCACTGGGCCCCATACATCTCAGGGGCTACGGCAGCCATTCAGGCAGGCTCCACTGAAGGGGGAAAAAAAACCCCAGTGAGCCTGATCTTTTTTTATTTTATTTTTTCTCCCTGGAGCCTGTCTGCCTGCATGAGCTGCACAGGAGACTGGTGCTTCCCTCCAAAACTGCGGTGTCCCCTGAGACTGCCCAGGGTAGGTGCCACCTGGGGGTGCCACCCAACCCTTGTGTACATGCCACAGGAGTTTACTTCAGTTTAAATTGAAGTGGGGGTTTTTAAAAACCCACCGCTTCAATTTATGGAGAATTAAACCACAGCAAACCCCTGTGGCGTGTACAAGCAACCATTGTTAAGGACTCTTCTTAGGAAGTACGTGGACTCCCTTTTTTTCTCACACTGATTGGTTTGCACTTGATGTTGACTTCACACTGAAGTCTGTGAGCTGGCATCCAGAGTGCATGCCTCAGAAATATACAGTGCTTCAACCTGATTCTGCTGCTGGTAGGCAATTTCTCAGTTCTCTTCATTGGTGCTTATCCCTAAATTAGCAGTGTGCTAAGTTTTAGCTTTTCTTAGTTGTTTTTTACATTAATTTTACATTAGTTAAAATACAAAAGTGCATGAACAAACATTCATTTCTACAAAATTTCCACTGCTAGAAATCTTTCCAGGTCCGGGAGCAGTATAAGCATTCAGCCTGCAGCTGCTCCTTCTCTCCAGTTCATGCCTTCCACAAGGCAGCATTTCTCCCAGTAAAAACACAACATCTGTACTGTCCTAAATTGTTATCAATTACAAATTAAAAGTACAAGCATCTGGTACATAAAGCCAATTTGAGGTATAATGCACTTTACTCCTAGAAATAACTGCATCAGAGGGTTGGCAGTGCACTAGTTTTGTTGTTTTGCTTTGATATGTTTGACCTATTTTGGGCTGATCCAAACTTTACAAAAATCAGTCACTCTGATTTGTGCACTCTAAGACTAGCCAGTACTATTGTATTCAATTTATATGAAGAAATTTGATGGTGTCTAGTTATGGATGCATGTAGGTATCTGCAATTACATACAGTGCTCATTTCCTAAGGACAGAATGCCAGTTTTTTTTAGCCATTCTCTATATGGATCCCACCCTAAGTATATGCACCTTGTGAATGTGAATCCTGCAATGTTTCATTCAGAAGTGTCCATTAGAGCTGTTAATGCACCCTGGGTACCACCCTGCTCTCTACAGTAAGGGCAAAGAATCACAACCACCTTCAGTTCCTCCTCACCACCAGTGAGTTGCATCTGTGTTGTTCTCTTGTACCATTGAGGTGCATCTGTGGTTGGCTCCGTGAAGACCTTAGCCAGTCAGAATTTAGAGTAATGAAGGTTGTGGATCATTCACTATTCTGTAAAGTTTCATTTAAACTGTTTTCTTCTTTCTTTCCCTTACTTAAGTTTCTTGTTATTCTCAGTCTTGCCTCTGCACAGAGAGTTGTGCTTGAAGGTTTCGTCTAATCTCCAGGTTTTTTTTAAATGTGTCTACCCATGTGAGACAACCATGTCTGCTGATGAAGTACATACAAAATAACTTTTGGGGATTATAATCCTATCTTTCTGCAAATATGCTATTTGCAGTATTGATATTTTTTTGCAGATCCATTGCATATAATGTAATTTTTATGCTAGTAGAATATACTTGCTTTTCAATAATGTGAAAAATTCTACCATTCCTGCAATTTTCAAGACTCCTAGTAAATATTCTAAAGTTGGGTTTAATTAGAGCTCTGGTCACGAGATGACACTCTAGGGGGTCAGTATTTTTTATAGCTCTCACATCACCTAATGGAGTAAGTGAAATGCAAATGGTGACAGCTGGTTTTCAATAAACTGTGTATCAGACGACCAGTCTCTCTCTTAAGCTACATCTGAAACTTTTACTTGTGATGGTTTTGGAATTCCATACAAGCCAGTTTAAATACTTCCCTGTGTTTTTTTTTCTTAACCATCATTACTCTTCTGTGGAGTTCATACTTAATGCATCAAAAATTTTTAGGTTTATGTCCAACTTACCTATGACAAAAGCCATTTCTTCTATCAACTAGACTCTTTGTGAATTTTGGTAACAAGAGCAAAAGAGGAAGCTCCTTCATTTCAAAGTCACTCTAAATGGGTCATGAACGTCATTAAGATTTTTATTCATAGCCTATCAGTTCCTTCTTGAGATAAGGCACACTACTTGGACTACGTTAGGGTAAATTTTTATGATTTATCTATAGTGTATGTGAACACATGCTTGAAGAACAAAAGTGATTTTCTGCCTTTGAAAAAACAGGTATTCTTGTAGATGTTTTTGTACACAGAGTTCCCATGACCTTCTTATCTGCTGACATTGGATGTTTATCTGGATGAAGTGAATGAAGGGACTTATTATTAGAGGAACTGAATGGTTATTGAGACTGTGTGCATCTGCACGTGCCTATTAACATGCAGCAATAAGCTCCAGAACTTATCACTCTGGAACTTGTTGTTGTTGGGCATGTGTCTGCACATGCACCTGGACCACAGCACATTGAGCTAGGTCATAGCAGTCTGGGGCTGCTCTGACTGAGCTCAGTGTGCTGTGGAAGGGCGGACTGGGGCACAATGGTGCTTCAGTTTGGGGCTAGTCAGCAGGCAGCCCCACACTGAAGCACCCTTGTGCCCCAGCCAGCTAGTTGGCATCTGCACATGCACTGCTGCTCGTGAAAAAACTCCAGAGCAGGGTAGTACTTGTAAATACTGCTGTAGAGTTTATTAGGTTCATGCACCCTAATAGGGACACATGTGTAGATGCTGAGACTTTTACTATGCAGTTAATTAGGCAACTGTGCAGTAAACTCCTCAAGAAGACGAACCCAATGTTCTGTATATGTGCCTTTAGTGGGGGTGAGAGATACGTAGCATGCAGGCACAATCCCAAGAGATGCTGCTGTGTGGAAGCTTTGGGGTTCACATGGATGTGGTAAAGTCACCTCCATTGGGATAGATGTACAGTAGAAAATATATCTCAAGGAATTCCTTTTCATAGATTTCATAGACATTAGGGCTGGAAGGGACCTTGCAAGATCATCAGGTCCAGCCCCCTGCCCAAGGGGCAGGAAGTCTCCTGGGGTCAAATGATCCCAGCAAGATAAGCATCCAAGTGTGTTTTAAAGGTGTCTAGAGTAGGTGCTTGTACCATTTCTGGGAGGAATCTATTCCAAACTCTGGGGACTGGGGCAGTAAAGAATTTTTTCTTATGTACAGCCTAAAACCATAGGCCGCGGAACAGGGTGGGCCACCCAGGCCATGCCCCAACCAACTTTTAACATGTTAGTTAAGCTAGCTATACAGTTAAAAAAATAACTATATACAGCTTTTACTGGAATGACAATTGTTCATTTGTGGGTTATATAAGTTATCGTGCTAAAAGTTGGTTGGGCCATGGCCCGAGTGGCCCACCCTGTTCCGCATCCTATGCCCAAAGCAGTCTTCCTGGAGTTTATGACCATTAGACCTTGTCTCCTTATGGGTGCCCTGGTGAACAGATGTTCTCCCAGTTCTTGGTGCACACCCCTAATATAGGCTGCCACCAAGTCCCCCCTGAGCCTTGGCTTTTCCTGGCTGAAGAGTCCCATGCTTCTCGGCCTTTCCTCATAAGTCTTGTTCTCTTGTCCTCTGGTCATGGCTGTGGCTCTCCTCTGGACTCTCTCAAGATTCTTCACATCCATCCTAAAGTGCAGAGCCCAGAACTGGATGCAGTACGCCAGCAGTGGCCTCACCAAAGCTGAATACAGTGGGAGGATTACTTCCTGGGTCTTGCTTGAGATGCATCAGTAGATACAAGTCAGGGTTTTGTTTGCTTTGCTGGCTGCAGCATCACGTTAGTGGCTCATGTTCATCTTGTGGTCAAATGTGACCCTCAAGTCCTTTTTGGTTGTGGTACTAGTGAGTGTAGCACTGAGCCTATAAGTATGTTGTGGATTTTTTTCCTGAGGTGGAGCACCTTGCATTCTCAGTGTTGACCACCATCAGGTTTTGATCTGCCCATCTTGCAAGCCTGTCCAGGTCAGCCTTAATCACTAGCCTATCCTCAAATGTGACCATACTTCCCTATAGTTTGGCATCATCAACCAATTTAGCCAGTCTCCTTCTGATACCTGAATCCAGATCACTTATAAATATGTTAAAAAGTACTGATTCAAATATGGAGCCCTGGGGGATACCACTGGTCACCATGCACCATGTTGGCATGGTTCCATCAACTGTCACTCTCTGGGTCTGACCACGGAGCCAGTTCCTGAGCCATTGGACTGTGAGGTTGTTGAGGCTGCAGTTCCCCAGTTTAACCATGAGGTCTTCAAAAAAGCCTTTGACTTGGTCTCACATGAAGTCCAAATAGAAGATATCAACCTCTTCTTTGTCTAGGTGATGCGTCACGTGGTCATAGAAGGAAATGAAGTTGGTCAGGTAAGACCTACTTGCAATGAAACCATATTGGCTATTGTTCAGAATGTTGCATTCCATTAGCCTGTTGTTAATGGTTTCTTTGATTTTCACCCCCACCCCCACCAATATCTTCCCAGGGATTGAGGTGAAACTGATTGGCCTGTAGTTCCCTGGATCTTCATTCCTCTTTCTTGAAAATGGGCACCATGTTGACCCTCTTCCAATCCTCAGGAACCTAACTTGAGCACCACGAGTTCTAAAATATCCTCACCAATGGCTGGGCTATAATGTCCGCTCATTCTTTTAGCAATCTTGGGTGCGTTCCATCCAGGTCAGCTGATTTGTGGGTGTCCAGCCTCTCAAGGTGTCCCCTCTTAAGGTCTTTGCCAATGATGGGTGTGTATTTTGCCCATGCCCTGGCAATCTTGCATCTTGATAGGCAGGGAGATGACCTTGGGCTGGTAGAATACTGACGTAAAGTAATCATTAAGGAGATTTTACTATCATATAAGTCGCATCACTTGTCAGGCCTTCTGTTAACACAGCAACAATAGATATTTTCTGTTTCTTGGGAGAGTATACTTATACAGAGGGAGGCAGAAGTAGATCGGTACAATTGTATATGCTTGCCCATAGTTTCTTTATTGCTGCCATCTTGTTTATCATACAACTCTTGTAGTGATAAGGAATCAAGGGTTTCAAAATATACAGATGCCAATGTTAGGGTACCTACCTTCAGCTATTAGACACAATGTAAACACTATGTTACATGCTTACAAAATAAACTGTTTGCTTTTTATTTTTAAGAAAAGATCAATATGTTGATGCCTGCAGCAAGTTGCAAAATCTTTTGTTTGCATCAGTAACTTCAGATAAATGACGGGATACCAGAGAAAGTTTAAAAAAAAAAAAAAAGAGCATAAGCCAGCATCTTGCATTAGTGATTTTTCTAATCTCACTTAATCAAAGCTTTGCCTGATTTTGTTTTTATTGTACGTTGTCAAAACTTCCAACACCTTAGTTGTTAAACTACTTTTAAACATTTCTTAGAACTTTATTCAAATAAATCTTTGAGTTAACTGTGTTAAATCGGGGTCATTACTTATTCAGTGCAGTTTGAATGGATTATAAATGCAGCTGCAGATGTTTGCCCAACTAACAAGCTCATACAAACCTCTATTTTTCCAGTAAAAGAATGAGCTACAGGAAGCTTCAGAACAAAGTTGGCATATCAGTAGTCAGTCACAATCTAAAAGAGAAAAATCCAGAACAATACTACAAGGGCTGAAACCCTGAGGTAAAGTAGCAAATGGAGAAGTGAATGATCAAATTACTAGGAACCTTTCCCTTTTTTCCTTCCCTCAACTTCACAGAAAATTGGGTCATACCAGTAGCATGTCTCTAAAGCCCCCTGTGCCCTTTACAGATATTGCACAATTAACTAGTTAATTATGTAATTACCTTGAGACCAATTACACATGCAAAGTTCATATCATGCCATAAAAAGCTCCAACCAGCTATAAAGTTAGACCTTGAAAATGTGAACTAACTTTATAACTGGTTGCTATCGGGCTTTAATTTGCATGTGTAATAGGGTCTTCTCTGCAGGACCTGATAGGGCTCCCAGCCACAACATAGTGCCGTGCCCAGCCAGGGCTGGGAGTCCCACAACTGGGCTGTGGGACTCCCAACCCCAGCAGCTGCTGACTCAGGGTACTGGCAGCACCCCACAGCTGCTAGGACCCAGAGTCCCACAGCTGCAGATGCTGGGTCCAAGCAGCACACTTCCTGAGGCTGGGACCCAGCTGAGTCCCAGCAGCTGTGGGGCATGGCTGCAATCTCCCAGGCCCAGGAGTGTGTGAAAACCCCGGGGCTGGGAGATCACAGTGACCATGGTGTCACAGCTGTGGGAAGATGTAAAGCCCCCAGGGCTGGGAGATCACAGCTACTGCATGGAGTGCCCGCACGGCTGAAAGACCCTCAGTTGAGGTGGCTCCCAGTGATAGGAGCTTACTTCTTACCAGTGCAGGAGGATCCCAGGATCAGGTTCTCCCTGGTCCAGCAATAAGGTGCAATGGGATCTAATGGCTGATCCCCCAGTCATGCCTTCTTTCATGCATGTGCAGTATGGCAGGAGATGTACTTGTGTAAATTGTACATTAGGTCCCATTGTGCCTTTACCTGCACATGTAGAAGGCCCCAATTTGCTACAATCAAGGTTTTAATTCTCTTTGCCTTCCTGAGACCCATAGAAACCAGTGTAGTCCCAATTCTTTGCCTCATCGCATCCAACCCTTTGCCTTCAGTTCTTTACTTAGCCCCCTTACATGCACAGTCTGCCTCAGGGACACTTAACCCACTACCCTCTCAAATTTCCCTTTAAGGCTTTTGTGAGTGCGTCTACATATGCTATTAATGTGAAGCAGTAAACTCCAGCACAGTTCGTGCCAGAGTTTATTGCTCATGGGCACAACATTTACACATGTGCCTGAGACAGCAGCACTTTGAGGCAGGGTGGTGCAGCCTGGGGGGTCAGCCTGCCAGCCTGGAACTGCTCCTCCCCAGCTCAGTGTGTTGTGGAGGGGCTGACTTGGGCATGAAGGTGCTACAGTGTGGGACTAGCTGACAGGAAGCCCCTGCACTGTAGCACCCTCTTGCCCAGGCCAGCCCCAACACCATCTACACATGCATTGCAGTGCACTAAACTCCACTGTAGAATAGTACTTGTGTTGGGCAGTACTATCTCATGGTGAAGTTAATTAACTTACTGTGGCCTAATAACACCACACGTGTAGACAGTGATGCTTTACTGCAGAGCTAATTAGTCAGTTGTGCAGTAAAGCATCTCACACAGATGCATCATGTATGTTAGATCCTAAGCTATACGTAATTATCATGTAGCAAGTTAATTTGTTGCCTGTGATATGTTTAGACACTACTAGCAGAAGTCAGAGAGAGATTTCTGCTTGCAGCACCAGGCATCTTATTGGCATCAGGCTTATCCAGTAGCCTGATTTTTACCAAAATCACCACTGATGCCAACAAGTGTCTGAAATTTTGGAATTGATCAAATATGTTACTTAGAAGCTATTATATTGCAAACAGACAGAGACATGCCTTCAAGTTAGGCATTGGTAAGTTGATTGTAAGAAAGAAATGTCATCCAGTTAGGTGCCAGTCTCCCATTCTGCTCAACCAAAATAGTACTGCCATTTCATTTCAACATAATTTATCTCTTTATTCTGTGACTTGCTGCAGCATGTTATAGTGAAATATTTCAGAAAGTGTAAAACTCATAAGACAATCAGAATAGCAATACATTGAGTGATCTGATCAATATTCATTAGATGAACCCTGCCATTTTTAGTAAGCAGAAGTTGCCTGGAAGGGACAAAGCAAAACCTCACATTGTGCACAAAATGAAACAAGTATGCCAGTCTATAACATAAAGTGTGTGCAACCTCTTCTTTTTTTAATTGTATGATTTTCTTATAGGGCCACAAATCTCCCAATGACACCTGGGTTTATGCAAGCATTCCACATGCTCTGCCTTGCCAAACACAATTTAGTGTCTCTGTATTCACTTATTAACTATAGGGTTTGGTCCCATTTTACCATAAAATCCTTAAGAGCCTAATGAGACACATATATGGTTATCTCTGGGAAAAGCAGTGGTGGACCCTTCCTGGTGGACACCCATGCAGCAATCCTTCCTGGTGGACACCCACTTGGCCCTCGCCTTGCCCAAACTGGCCACACCCACCAACCTGCAGTATTTTGGTCACCTGTTTGGTGTGGGCAAGGCCAACACCAGGAAGGCCATCCTGGAGGTATGCTGCACCCTCCAGGATGTGCTGGAGGACACCATGCTCCACATTCATGACCCCCTAGCAGTGGTGGCAGGGTTTCATGCTCTGAGATTCCCCCATTGCATCAGGGACCTGGATGGAACACCCATCCCCATCACCTGCCCACCCCATAGAGACTGCATTTATTATAGCCAGAGGGGTTTTCACTCTGTGATGCTCCAGGACATCATGGACCACTGTGGGGCTTTCACACATGTGAGCGCCAGCTGGACAGGCTGCACCCACAATGCCTGTATTTTCAGAAACTCCAGCCGGCTGAGCCTGGAAGAGAGTGGGTACTTCATGCTAGGGGTGCCAGGCCAGCAGCTGGGCACCATGGTGGTCCTGTCTTTTCTCATTGGGGACCCCACTTACCCACTCCTGCCCTGGCTCATGTGGTCCTACACCACCAGGTCCACTTCAACTGCTGCCTAGGCCAGACCTGTGCCCTTGTGGAGTGTGCCTTCGGGCATCTCAAGGGACACTGGCATACCCTCACTGCCCACTTTGAGTTCACCGAGGCACTCTCCCCTAGGTCATCATCACAGCCTGTGAGCTGCATAACATCTGTGAAGCCCGAGGGGAGCTATTCAGGGAGGCCTAGCCAGAGGAATTATGGCACACGGAGTACACCTGGCAGTAGGAGCACTGCCCATGGCGGCAGCAGCAGTGACAGCCCTCCCCCACTGAAACCCAGGAGAGGCATGCATGCACCAGTGGGGGTGAGGGCACTGGGTGTGGGAGGTTCTGGCTGACCACCTCCTCAGTACTCCCCACTCTATCCCACCTGCAATGCTGCCCATAAACCCCCTGCCCCCCTGCCTAACCCCACCACCATGCTCAGTGTAGACATGTCTCACAAGATTTTATTCCCCTCACATCAACCAGAGCACCAATCCCTTCTCCCTCCCCAATAAACAGAGCACCTCCACCACCCACCCCACCCACCAATGGGTGCCTTCTTCTCCATGAAAAAATTTGTACAAGGTCCTTTGTTTGCCATCCTGGGGTGGGGGGCTTGCAAATTTGTACATGTGGTGAATTCCTCTATAGAAGCATGTGGGGGCAACTCCCACTCATCCCTCTGAGTTTGCAGATGCATACACAGAAAACCCTCTTTAAGGGTGGTGTGCATTTTTTGGCAGCAGCAGGAGGCACAGCCCAGGGAGAAGCAGCAAGCACCCTGGCCTCTGGCTGTTCCTGTGCAGGTGTGCATGCTGCAGTGAGTGCAGCAAGTGGGGGGTTCACACAGGGGCAATGGTGGCCAATGCTCCCCTGCAGGCAGTGTACAGGCTCAGCAGGACTGATGTGTGGTCCTGGCCCCACTGCAGGCAGCTCCAGTGGAGCTCAGGTGAGCAGTGTGGCTGGGCCCGGGCAGGCAGGCTGGGTGGTATCAAATTTGGAGCAAGGTGCAGGGCAGGGACTCCCAGCTATTGGAGTTGGCACACGACCACCTCCTTGGCCCAGGTGGGGACCTGCTGCTGAGTGGCAGGTGGCTGCCAGGGGCCAGGCAGATCTAGAGTCATGGGCCGTGCAGCAGGCAGCATAAAAGTGACCACCAGGGCCAGAATGTTGTCCAGCACCTGGCAGTCATCATCCATGACCTGCATCTCCTGGGCCATGATGGCATTCTCCTCCCTTAGCACCTCCACCCACTCATGCTGTAGGGCCAGGAGCTGCACCTGAAGCTCCCTGTCTACCCAGTCCCATGTCTCCTCGTGCAGTCCTGTGCCTTCTCGCAATGGCCCCATGCACCCTCCTGAGTGATGTCCTCTGCCTGCCAGGCCTGAGTGTCTGCAAGCTCATCCTCCAAAACTGTGACCAGGTGGTCCAGGAGGAGGGTCCTGTCCAGGGTTCTCCTCCAGCGGAGCCAGCACATCCGCACGGCCCAGCTGTGGGTGTTGGTGACCATGAGGCTGCATCCTGGCTGCCAAGCATGGCCTCTCCCCTGTAGAAAAAATAGAAAATTTTAAAAATATCAAACCTTCTTAACTGGGTATTTCCTAAATTTAAGTTTCATTTTTTTTTGTTTAAAATACTGTTTTACTTAAAATGTTAAATTAATGTATATTTAAAAAATTGAAAACCCAAAATGTCAAAATATAAATATAAAATTTCAAAATTATTGGACTTTATTATTTAAATTGATTTTGTTTTTAAATTTGATTCACAAAGATTTCAAAGTATTTACTTTTCAGAAAAGGAAAAATTTAAATCTCATAGATTATTGGAAGACAGGAACACCATTTCCCTCCCTCCTTTCATAGTTGCTAGTGACCATCTGTATTTTGCATTACAATCTGGCTGATATCAAAGTGCTGATATTAAACATTACATATCCATGCTCTGACTGTATAACATGGTCACTACTTTTATAAAAACATTGTATCCCTGTTTATATTAATATAATTTATCTATTAATTTTATCTTTGGCAGTTAAGATATATGCAACAGAGCATCTTGCACCCCAAATACACAATCTACCCCCAAAATACAACAAGTTGATATAACTCTCTCCATACCCATATTACCTAGGATTTAGAACTAGTGGCTTTTAAAAATGTCTCAAAACACCATAAACCTGTGGCTTTCCCCTTTGCTAGTCAAAAAAAAAAAATCCATTCTTCCACTAGGAACCGCCAACAGTTGTATATATGTATTTTCTTTTTTTGGTTTCAGGATGAAAATTACTAAGATACATAAGAGTTTTTCGAAATGCAGTTCCAAGTTATTAAAAAGAAAAGAGAGAAAAAACAAAAAATGAACCAATAATCAAACAAGGAAACAAAGAAACAAAAACAATACTGAGCTTGAGAATTGCTTTAAATTAGACCTCACAGCAGTTTCTTAATACTCTCAATTTGATCATTCCTTTTATCTTTCCAGGCTTCCCATCTCTACACAAATATCATCAGCTTCACCCGCAGCTTTTCCTGAAAAGTCTGAAGTGCTCCAGTCTCTTATGCCCTCCTTGAATTCTTTTGCATTACCAACAACATGCCAGGAGAGTTTATGCCATAATGGAGGGACTTGTCATCACATCTATCTGGATAATGGGGCCTCCTCATTTCACTGTGATTGCCAACTTCACTTCACTGGGCATTTCTGTGAGAAAGGTAACTATACTGCATTCTTTGTATGTTCAGTCCTTTTATCTCTAAATCGGAAAACAGATGTTTTCAATGGAGCATAATCAGCTATTCTGTGACACATCATGGCACCGCTGATTGTGCTCCAGGGACATCTATAGATGTCCCCCTTACTTAGGGTCCTTGTCTTCCACTTGCAGGTGTGCCCCCTGTTGGGAAGTGGGGGAAGTGGGGATTTCCTTGTGGGTGTATCTGTAAGTAGATCTCCCCCACCTCCCTTGCCAAATTTGTACATGTGGTGAATTCCTCTATAGAAGCATGTGGGGGCAACTCCCACTCATCCCTCTGAGTTTGCAGATGCATACACAGAAAACCCTCTTTAAGGGTGGTGTGCATTTTTGGCAGCAGCATGGAGCACAGGCAGCAAATGCAAATGGAGGTCCTGCTATGGGGCTTTTTCCTCCCACACCCACCTGCATGCACAGGGAAATCTGCAGAGGGATTACCCCATGCAATGCATGGGGTGCAAGTCTGCAAGTACAAAACCTCCACTTACAGACATGCACCCAGAAGCCCTGACTTTCCCCACTTACCTAGGCATGTGTCTGTAGGGATGTGTCTGAGTAAGCTGGGAAAGAAAGGAGGATGCTCCCAAGGCTTGAGGGAACTTATCCTTCCTGGGAATTCTCAGTGTGCGCAGAACTGGTCCCCTCAAGCCCACAGAGCTCCTGCCCCAGGAAGTCTGAAAAGCCTTAGCAGCTTCACATGACTGGAGCTCTCCCACCTTAAGCAAACAGATGTGTGCCACAATGAAGTGGCCCAATGTAATCATCACTGGCAATTCCCGAATTTCAGGATGATCTCTACTATCACTCATGTCACAACCCAAGGGTGTGATTTTTGTTTGTGTGCGCTTCGGCACTGCTAAATTATTTCCCGCCACTCATAGCTTTCTTTGCAGGGTGCCTTTCTGAACAGCAGAGAGGAGATGCACGGTGCAAAGGAGTTCCTGCCACCCGCATGCAAATTTGTGCCCCACTATTGGCCAGTTCTAAATTATTCCTACGTGGTGGCTAGCGATTGGCTTGCTAGCTGTATAAGAGGCTTGAGCGGTTTCCGCCCAAGTTGGAGGACTCCACGACTATCAGGAGGAAGAGAACTTCACATCTTGTGAAGATCTCTAAGCGCTGCGGAGCCTATTGGACCCAGCGTGTATATCAAGAAGGCTACAGGGGTCTGATCAGCCTCTCGCCTCTCCTCGTCGCCGCCTAATCCCTCGATGTACCCTTCCCTGTGTGCAAGTTCCACGAAGCCTAGCAAACTTCATGTGAGTGTATCCAGAGCTCTGTCTGAGTCGAGTGAAACTGCAACGTAAGCGAAGGTTTCCTGGAAGTTTCCCAGCCTGCACCGCGACCATCTTCGGTGTAAGTAAATAATCTTAAATCAACCACTAAGCTTCCGTGCCTAATTCTAGCGTGCCGCCTGCCTTCCCCAACCTGGCGTGTCCGGGCTGCTGGCCACAGCCTGCCACGCGAAAAAAGTGCCTCGGACCGCTCCCGGCCCGCACAACTCACTGATGCATCCTGAGGTGGCTTACGAATCCAATCCTTGAGCCACAGACCCATTCACCAAAGTTCCAGGTCTTTTCACAAAAGAGAGAAGGCCGTAGGCTAGCATTCCTCTTCTTTTCCTTCCTCCTCTCTCTTCTCATCTGAGGGCAATAAACTGTACCTCAAAACAGGCTGATTCTTGGTTAAGGTTGAAGCACCATTGGAGTTAGTTGACAGCCAACTCCACTGAGGTCTTCATGTCAGAATCCATTTTCTTGAGGTATGCCTTTAATGTGTCCCTGTAGCATTTCCTCTAGCCAACATGAGATCTCAGGGTGTTACCAAGCTGGGAGCAGAGCAATTATTTTAGGAGTTGAGAGTCAGACATGCACAAATAGTGTCCATTCCAGCAAAGTTGGCAATTGAAGATCACTGATTCAGTGCTGGTAGCATTGGCTTTGGCAAGGATGCTGATGTTTACACAGTTATCTTCCCATTTGATGAGGAGGATTTTCTGTAGGAATCATTGGGGACACATCTCCAGGCTGTGAGATGAAGATAGTTCTTAGTGAGGGCAATGAAAGCTATATACAAGTCCTCATGGTGTTCCTGACACTTTTCTTGAACCTGGTGGGCAACAAAGATCATGCCATTTGCCTTATGGGATGGTCTGAAACCACACTGAGAGTCCAAAAGTACTTTCTCAGCAAAAAGTAGAAAAAGATTTGAGAGGATGTGGGCAAAGATTGTCCCGGCTGTTGAAAGTAGTGCAATACCTCAATAGCTCCCATAAACACACTTATCTCCTTTCTTGAATATAGTCATGATGTTGACATTTCTCATGTCCCCAGGGACCTCTTTTGTTGGCCTGATTTCTTGAATCACTAGCTAGCACTTTATTCAGGGCCAGGTGCAACCATCAAGGACCAATCATGTTATGTCAGTTTGATACCAGGAGACTCTTATTGATAACCATGGTAGTATATGATGATTAACAGGCAAGCAAGGCTCTCACCACACACCAGGCTTCTAGGGATACTCAGAGGAAGGTGGCCAGAATGCTGATCACTGATCTGTGGGTCTCCTGTCTTCAGTGATCTCAACGGTAGGCTGATGCCAGAAGGAAAGAGAGCGCCCTGCTCTTGTGTATCACTCCAGGTTTATACCTTCATTTTATGCCATCTGTCCTGTTCTGGTGTTCAGTCATCGGTGGGTTAAGTCTAGTGCACCTTGTTCAGCCAATAAGGGGTTGCTAAAATGCAGTTCCCATAATACAATAACTGGAGTTTTTCCACCCCAGAGTTGGGCTTGTTTTCATGCTTCCAGCTGCACCTTTATCTCAGATGGAATGCATGAGAGGTACCATCTGAAGCCTGTTATGCCTTGGGAAAAACACTCCCTCTATCTGCATCCTTATCTTGGAATGTGTGTGTAAACTATTTCTGTTAGGTTTCTATGGGAAACCATTCCCCTGTCAGGTTCAATCTGTCAGTGGCCTTGCTCTGTATACCCTTAGCTATATTTATGTTAAGTAGTAAATATCATCTATAAATATATACTCTAATAACTAACTTAAATATACTATGTTAATTGCATACATGTGTATTAAAAGTAAATAGGTCTAAGTTCCAAATCTAGCCATCAACTTTGTTGTTCTAAATTCATAGAATAATTTAGTGATGTCCCAGTACCAGTGTCTCACCACCAGCCTTGCAGATTTCAGTAGACATGCCATCTGATTCAGTATACTTGTTGCTCTTGGTTTTATTGATAGCATGCCAGACTTCTAGGATAGGAGGCTTGGCGAGGAATACCCTCCACTGTGTTGGGGGATGGACTCGATGGTGCTATCTGCCACAATTTACTCACAGTTCAAGAATTCCTCGAAGAGATCTTTCTACCTAGTTTGGACAGATTCATTGTCTCTAAGGGGCATTGCACAATTCTGCTGTTGCAGGAAAGTAGTATCTTGGGAAGTTGGACTGTAGATGTCTTTCATTGCCTGGAAAAACTATGCATGTCATGTTTATCAGCATGCAGCTGAATCGCTTTGGCTTTATCTTGCCACCGCTGATTTTTGGTTTCCTGGATTCTCCTTTCGAGCTTTGGCTTTGAGGAGCTGATACATATCCTTCTTTCACTGAAATGGGATGTAATCTTTCTAAACCCTCTTTGCTTCCAGTCAAAGTGGGCTTGGTTCTCAGCATTGGTCTCATCGAACCAGTCTTGTTGTCAACAGGTGGTATAGCAAATAAATTCAGCACAGTCCATATGGCTGGTGGTTTCAAACCCTTTCCAGAGTTACTCAATGTTGCTTTCATTTTTAGACAGAGCAGGGAGCTTTCCATGAAGGCAACATTGGAGATCCTTACAGACCTTTGAGTATTGAAAAGATGTGGTATTGAAAACCCCTCACTTTGCTTCTAGCTGTTTTTGGTGTTTCAGAGCAAGCCAGATGTTCACAATGGATCTGAAAAGATGGTGATCTGTCCAGCATTCACTGGTGCCTCACATGATTCACGTGATTTGGACATCCATTCAATCATCTCTCAGCCTTCTTTTGTGGAGGCTGAAGAGGTCCAGGTCCCTTAGTCTGTCCTCATAGGGCTTGGCCTGTAAACCCTTGAGTGGCCCTCTTCTGGACCCTCTCAAGGCTATCCACATCCTTTTTAAAGTACAGCACCCAAACTGGATGCAGTACTCCAACTGCAATCTGACTAATGCCACATAGAGGGGAAGTATCACCTCTTTGGTTTTATTTGATGCATGATAAAGTACGGTTAGCTTAGTTGAAGATTGTGTCATACTGATGACTCATGTTCATATGTTCTTGTATTTTTCACTTTGTCTAAAAATAGCATTCATAATGACAAGGCTGTACTCTGTGCATTTATTCAGAAGAAGGGTACCATTGTAGTTGTCTTCCCTTACTCTTTCCTTCCCATTGGTGCCACTCCAGAGTCCCAGGTCACATCTGACTCTAGATTGAAGTCACCAAGGAGAATTATCTTGTCCTCCCTGAAGGTATTAGTCAGAACATAGTCAAGTTTGGAGTAAAACTGTTCTTTGATATCATTGTCAGCATCAAGTGGGCATATGTCCTGATGATGGTGGCATACTGCTTGTTGCTGAGCTTAAGACAAAGGGTCATAAGACATTCATTAATGCCCGCCAGGGACCCTGTAATTTGAATGATGAGCTTATTCTTGATGGTGAAGCCAATGCTGTGAACTCATCTGTCCTGAGCTGATTTCCCTTCCCAGAAGAAGGTTTAGCCTCTGCCCTCTTTACTCAGCTGACCTTCTTCCAGGCATTTTGTCTCATTTGGAACTGCAATGTTGATTTTATATCTTATTAGTTCCCTGGGGATGATGGCAGTTCTTCTTTCTGGCCATTCATTGTATTGGTTATCCATCAAGGTGCAAACATTGCATGTTGCAAAAATCATTGTCTTATAATGTTTTTACCCAGAGAGAGTGATCTCACTGGATGCAGTTATCCAGACAGGAGCACATAAGATAGCCTAGATTTAAGCCATCTTTTCTAGCCCCCTCCTCATGTTGGTTGAGAAAAAGGGATCCTAAACAGGACTACTTAGTCATGGTAGCTGCTGATGAATTGCACCCATCTCAACCAAGGTGCAAGAGGACCATCAGGCTACTGCCCCCCACATGCAGATTTGTGGCTGGAGACTGCCAGATTCACTAGTCCTGTCTCTATCACCACTGGTCCATCACTGCAGGGCATTTGAGAGGTTGGTACAGGAAAGTGTGTTGTTTCCTGTGGTAGAAGCCTTTGTGTGACTTTGTTTAATGTGAGGGAGCTGTTGCACACAAACAGCAATCACACTATCTGGATAAGGTAGAGATCTGAGAACAGTGGCAAGGGAGAACCCTAGATGACAGGAGACCTCCATCTTAGTGCAAACTTCTTCCATCTTTACAGCTCTTGAGACCCTGACATCTTCTTCTGCCTAATCCACTGTCAAGGATTTGGGGTTGGACCATGCCTGGAACCGCCTTTCAAGCTTGTTTACCATTGGCTGACCCTGCCAGGATTGTAAGTGACATAGCTCTGGGGGTCATTGGGACACACAAGCTTCCTGACCATGACAAGGTCTCGGTCCATGGAGAAGTGAATGTCATACTGAGCATTTGTGGTACCACAGACAGTATGGACACCTGTTTGATTTCATTTTGTGACTCTTAAAAAATGTACAGTGGCACAAAGGTGATGTCAGTTTCCAGTGTCCTGTTTATTTAGGGAAGGAGGCACAAAAAAAAAAGAAAGAGAAGAAACTACAGACATTTTGCCTGCTTATGATCTTACATGCTCCTAGCAAATCAGGAGTTTGTTCATTGAAGTAGAGGGGATTATACCTATGTGCAGCCCATTATAACTAAGACCAAATCAGGGATATTATCAACAGTTGTAGAGTTAAGTAAAGAAAATACACCTGAACATTCCAGCAATCTCAAAGAATATTGCACTGCAAAACATTTTAAGAAGAAAAAAAAATGCTGTCTGTTGAATTAAGAAAAATGATGATCTCCCCTTAATCACAACAAGCTTTTGAATTCAGCCAACATTCTTTCTCTCAAATTTGCACCCGTACATTTAGGGACCTACCTAAATTGTGGTGGAAGTGCGCAACACAGCAGTTCCTTTAATTTTGCTCTTTTTGCCATGCAGCCTCCGCACTCTCCCACTGCTGATTGGAAGAGGGGGCCAGCGGCCCCACTGTTAGCTACTGCTGCTAATTGGCTGGGAGGCAAAAACTAGCTTTTGCCACAGTTTTTGTCTCCAAGCCAATCAGCAGCAAGTAGCAAATTCTGGGGCCTCTCTGCCAATCAAGCAAAAAGAGCAAGATTAAAGGAGCTGCTAAGCAGCATACTTTCACCATGATTTAGGTAGGTGCTTCTTAAATAATCTCTGCAGTTGTGACTGTCATGTACCCATATCAGTTTTTGCAAGGATCCTTGATCCCAGTACCATATTGATCAGTGTTAGTACTAGTTCAAGTTTGAAGCAGTCACACCTTATGGCTAAAAATCTTCTCTCACTGTCCCCCACCTGCACAGCTGTGACTTACTATGAGACAGCTGGTGAGCAAGGGCCTGGTTAGGAACTACAGCTGTGAGTTGCCACTACAGGGTTAGTAAGCCAGGACAGGCTTCTATCCCTGCTGTAGGTGGAAGTGTGTGAGAGATGCGTTGCAGGAGGGCAGGAACATAAAGTTGGGAGATGGAGATTTAATGAGATGGGGTGGGTAATGAAATGTGAGGTGGAAAGGAGAGGAAATTGAAGTATATAAAAGTACACCTATATGGGGGTGGGGGAAGGATCATGAAATGAAGGAAGTCAACCACTAAAGCATAAAATAAGTAAAAAAAAAAAAAAAAAAAAAAAAAAAAAAAAAAAGGAATGGAAAAGCAATAAAGAGGAAGTAAATTAAAGAAGGTCTCATGTTTTAATAAGTTGTAATTTGGGATTGGGAGGTAAGGAGTACTGGTCATGCTTCCTAGGGTAGCTGAGAGGTGGGAGCAGTGAGAGAAGGTGCTTTTGGGGGAACTACTGCCCTGTTGCGCTAAATTTAGTTAAGGGTTGTCATGAATGAAAATGAATTGATTGATGAGACTATTCCAGTCTCAAATCCTAATTTATTGAACACATAAGCAATATTAATATTTAAGCAAGGCTTTAAATGGAACACACAACCTTTAAGCAAGCCCTAACAGTTCATATAGATATTCTTACATAAGCCTTCCAATAAATACAGTGACTTCAGCTGGCCAGGAGTTCATCACTGCATCAGAGTTCAAATGTCTGTTGTTTCTTGTCCTGTGGATTGTTTTCTCCTACAATTTTAAGTCCTTTCACAGTCTTTATATATTGGTTCTGTTTACAATTTTGAGTTGCTCCATGTTCCATGCAGTTTCCTGACTTAGAGCTATGACTACTGTGGTTACAATTTTGTTTTACCATTTGCCCAATCAGCCTTTTTTTGCTCACATGCTTTCTTTACCATTATTCACATGCCTTTTAGCTGTTTAGTTTGCAGCACTTTTGTTTAGCAAGCTGTATTTTTTTCCATTTCTTATGCTACGTGCCTTATGGACATATGTCCATCAATTATCTTTCACAGAGGCCATTTGTTTTCCTGTCAAACTGCTGTCCAAATCCTGCTGTCTTGGACTACTCTGCCCCAGCCCAACATGCTGCCGTCCTGGGCACACATTCAAACACTGTTCCCAGAAGCAATAAACTCTGGTGCAAATTTGTGCCAGAGTTTATTGCTTCACATTAATAGCATGTGTAGATGTGGCCACTGTGACTTACTCAGTTAATTATATCAAGACACAAAATGGTGTTACTTACGCTAAGCATTTTGCTAAGGCAGCTTTCAGGTCTACAGTCCCTGTCTCTGGAAGGAACCCCCAGCTCATGGGGGCCTGATCTGGCCCTCTGCCTTTTTCCCTGCCACTCCCACTAGACCTGTACATGTCCTACAACCTGGCTAGCTAGCAAGTGCTCTGCAGGCTGTTTGCATGGGGTCTCACACCTGGGGTTGGGAAGGTCATATCCCTAGGGGTGGGACGGGAGTTGGCTTGGTTCCAAAACCACCCCTGGGGAGCAGAGTTTAGGGGTTGGAAAGTTTGTCCACATATAACAGGAAGATGGGGGAGAGGACACTTTATTCTGGGATGCTGAAGGACTACAACTTGGGTGGCTCATCTATGGGGTGTGGCTATACATTAACGGAATGTGAACTGGATAACAGGAATCAGAGATAAACCTGCCATTCAGTGGTGTAATTTTACCCATCTAAAAGAAGTTTCAGGTGTTAATGGGCCACTATACAAGTACCTGATACCTGCTCTAACATGTGCTAATTAGCATACTCCAGCACCCTTGGCATCACATGTATTCAGCATCCCTGCACTTCAAGATGGTGGCAGGGTGCTTTAGCTAAAGAAATGGTGACAGGGTGATTTGCCCCCACTGCCATTTTGAAGCACAGGACACTATATACATGAGACACTTTGTGTGCTTTATTTAGAGTGGCTTCCGAGAGCATGCATAAAGATGCCCAATGTATGGATTATC
This sequence comes from Alligator sinensis, assembly GCF_000455745.1. Classification (NCBI taxonomy): domain Eukaryota; kingdom Metazoa; phylum Chordata; order Crocodylia; family Alligatoridae; genus Alligator; species Alligator sinensis. The sequence goes on from NW_005842482.1 coordinate 656,664, forward strand.
CAGGGTTTAAGAGCTCCAGGAGCTGCCTAAAATTGTGTGACAAAACTGTTAAAAAATATGTCCTGCTGTTTATTTTCATTCTTACTGAATTGCTGCTCTGTATGAACACTAAAATCATATGGACAAGTCAAAGAAACATAAGTTAATTAAAAGCTAAGTGAAACCTCTAGACAATATTGGTTTTCTTGCAAAGAATATCAGTGATATAAGACAAACTGGTTAATAGCTGTTACCTTTTATATAATTACTTTATGCTGTTACTTTTCAGAAACTTACTTTCCTTAGCACATTATCTAGTTAGTTTTAAATATTTTTTTTTACCTTCTAAAGGATATTTATCTCTCAGTGGTGGTGGACAACTCCCATCAGTATTTATTTAATTTACTTCCATATAGTAAAAGAAGAATATGTCCCCATTATAAGTCATAATAATCTTCTAATATACTTTCTCTTGTATGAAATAGTACCAAACAACTAAAGACAAAAAAAGCACTTGTCAGGCTGTCAATATATCTGAAGGTAATGGAACTAGCCTGCATCACCTTGCATTACTGGCTAAAAGTAGGTCATTACACTCTGTGTGAAAACAATCAATGCCTTAGAAAAAATGACTGCAGTGTGTGATGTCTGAGGTTTCAGAGCATATTTCTTTACTGTTTATCCCTTTCCAAAGTTTGTAGCAAACCTAACCATACCCAGGCTTTTTGGATTGGCAGTGCTAAAGCTGAACTACAGGAAATGTTCTTCGGCTTTTGTCATGTAGACTTACCTTGTGTAATTGTTTCTAATGCACTGAAGTTACACAAGCCATGTTATACATTAGCTAGTAAAAAAAAAGAAAAAATTGTTTCCCTAGTTCTTCTGAGAGAACAGAGATAATAACAATTCAGAATCTTTCTGAAATGGTCTATATGAATTTGAATTTTAGCACTAGATTTGCTTGTGATGTTGAGGAGTGTGTAACTTGCATTGTGTGGAATGGCTGTTGACCTCAAAGGCAAGGCAGGAGTGGGTAGTTTAAATCACAGCAGGAGTTCCAGAGACATCCTGATAGCTGGACCTTATCAGGGTACATGGATAACCCCATCCACCGCTATACTGCTTGCTGGTCCCTTGCTCTGAAGCAGTCACTATCCAGAAGACTTCTAGTTCGGAGTTACTTTGAAAGATTAGGTAATCCAAGGTTTAAATAAACTATTGGGACTCAGTACTTCTGTTCCATGACCCTAACGCTAAAATCCAGATTACACACATGACTGAGTTATACCTGCCCCATGAGCAAGTGTAAAACACAGGGGGCATGTCTACACATGCATTTAAGCATGATGAAATTTAATGTCTATTAAGATAATGTCCATTAAATGATTTTTGGCAGGTGCTTACACGTGCAGGGACTTGGCATTAAAGTTAGTACCAAGTCCCTGCAGCCCTGCCATGAAAGTTAGTGTTGGGTCGCATCTACACGTGTGTTAATGAGCTTTAACTAATCACATCTAAATTTGATACCTGCATTTGCAGGTATCAAATTTAGGTGTGATTAGCCTAATTTCACTATTTTTAATGTGCATTAAGGGCACACATGTAGATATTTATGGTGTGCCCCTAAATCTTGCTCCTACAAAATGAACAAACATATTAATTAGCTTTTGACTTGCTTTACCTGATGCTTAATGCTTAGTTGTTCTATCCAAGTTAGCCAGCACTGCTGTGTAAGAGAAAAGACTGGCAGCAACTCATTCAAGTGACTGGCATTGAAGACAAATGCTTAGCTCATTTTATTTTGTTACAATTCAGGTTCAGAATCATTTGTGCTGGTCTTTGTCTTCATACAGGGATGGCAATGTAATTATGGTTTGATGAGGCTGTAATAAGGTGAGCATACATCCTGGTCACCCCAGCTAGTAATATTATTTATTGCTAGGGATTGTTACTTGGGTGTGGTGTCAGC
>NW_005842482.1:658642-664324 GCF_000455745.1 Alligator sinensis
TTTATTATAGAGCTTTGAATGATCAGGATCCAATTCAACAAACAGATGCCTACAGCCCAAAACCCCAGACTACCATATACTAATGGCCCATCTTTCAGCCCCACTTGAGCTTGCAAGGGAGGTTGAATTGTTTCACTTATAGCAGCCTTGCCCTGTTTATATCCAGGAAATTCTCCCTTTTGCTCTTTATGGGTTCCCAAATGATCAGACCATACATACTGGAGCTCTGAGTCATGTTACAACATAATTATTAATCAGTTTAAATTATATATGTTTTCCCTAACCATCCCAGTCATCTATCTATAATTCATAAATGACCAAATTACATTATAAACAAGGAAACATCCCATAGACATTTGTTACACTGGTAATCAAATGTGTATGCTGAGATACATTATTACCTGTCTGCATGCCATTTTCTTACATGTCTCTTGGTTTTCCAGTAACAAAATATATGTTTGTGACCAAATAGCATATCTTCCTCAACAAGAGTGTGCAATAGATTTTAAAAGTGGTGTGATGACGTTTTCTGTTTTGTATTTAGTTCACTTCTTAATGATGCCTAACACTTTCTGGCTTTCTTTGTTCTTGCTGCACACTGAGCCAATGTTTGTAGAAAGCTACCTTATTTACTTGAATATAAAACAATGTTCCCCCCTCTCTCCCAGTCAGTGTGGAGAAAAAGCTCCTGACACTCTGAAATGTACTTGAATGTGCATTTGCAAAATGTTGAATCAATCTCTGTATCTTCAGGGGGGTACCCGGGGGGGGGGGGGGGGAAAAAAAATTGAACTTTCACGCAGGGGTGGGGGGGGGGGGGGGGGGGGGTGACAATCAAATGTAGCTTCACTGAAGTCAATTTCACTTTTAAGTTATGTTCAGTGGATTATGCTAGTGAATACCCAGCTGAGGATTTAGCAAGTACAACCATTAGAGCTTCTGTTTCCTCTTTTATACATTTGCTTAGTGAAATTGTCTGTAAGTGACAAGCTGCTGGAAGCTTTATTTAACAACTTTGGCTTAAAACATAGCATAGGTTTAACAGAAATCTTTCTGCCAGTGTAAATTATATCTCTAGGGTTACAAATGCGTGCTACTTGATGTAATATTAAAAAATGATCCATTGGGATAATGACTAATGACTGATCAATGTATGTTCTGCCATGCTTTCTAGTTTATCTTTTTAATTTCACCAGTCCCTTTATGTTATTTACATATATATAAACATTAAGTATCATATGAAACTCATTTCTGTTTTTCCTCCAAGAAGTTATGCCTTAATTTATATAAATTAAATTGTTCTATCTCCTTTCCTGTTATGCCCCTATAGTTCAGTGGAGAAAATATAGGGCATAAATACTAGCTTTGTTTTAGATGACTGCATGTAGGCAGATGGCTGTCTACTACTTTAAAGTTCATAGTGACAGATTTAGAATATCACTGGCTTGTGCTTGGAAAAAGCGTATGTCTATGACTATTAATTATAGGATTAACATTTTTAAACAGTCTCCAACATTTTTTAGTATTCTATAAAATTTTTATAGTGTAATAAAAGACTATTTAAATGCCATACATTAAAACTAGGAAATCTTACATTTAGTTCGATATCTTGCTTGTGTATATTCTGTACATACTTAAAGGTCAACTCTGTTCACAAAACTGCAGAACTCGGAATAAAATGTGAGGCAGTTATATCAGACATTGTCTTGTAACTGACTCATCCCGAGTTTTTGCTATGCGTGCCCTATAAGTGACATATATTCAAAGTGTAAATTGTTTAAGTTCTGATGTATTAAATAATAGCTGACAGTATCATACTGAACATGAAAGTATTTCCACATTAGTAGCTTTTATAGAACCAAATGCTAACTTATACTTTGAAACTAAAATCTTGATTAACATTATTCATCTTGGCTTTTCTTCCTTGCATTTATTAATCTGTTCAGTGTTGAAGCCTGGTGATTTTGTGAGCGACTAATTCTGTGTGTTATGAATTTCAGTCAAAATTAGATACAGGTAGAATCATGTCTATAGTAAATCATGTACAATCTGTACTAAACAGTGGAGTACTTAGCACTGGATGCAACAACTAAGTACCAAGAGTATTTAGCATTACAGGCAACAACACTCTTCATTAAATATTGCAATACTTGTTTGTTTTTAAAAATACTGTAATTACCAATATTTCACAAGCTACAGCCAATATCAAGAAGCAAAGAAAAAAGAAGTTGGGAAGGTCCTACTGCATTTCTACCTATTTCATTTAGATTAAGCTTTAAAATATGAAGTCCTTTGCATTTGGTCTGGGCTTTGGAAAAGCAGTAAGACAGATGACATTATGACTCTTCTCCCTAGATGCTGAACCTTTCTTTGCTCTTTAGAGGATGACTTTAAAGTCTGCTTCATGTTAAGGACAAATTAGGATTTGGCTATAAATTATATGGCTGGTTGCTCATATGCTGGCTATTATTACGCCAGTTGCTGTCCTAGCAGTTTTTGCAAATGGTAGGCAGGAAAAACCTAAACATTTCAAGAAATAGTGTCTTGTGAGTAAATATACGAAAGAAGCTATCAACGCTTTAATAATCTTCAAGGCACTTTCATGCATGGATATAATTTGTATTTTGATGTAAGACTAGCTAAACATTGAAAAGCCTAATGTGTTAACACTTCTTAAAATCTTATCGCACATTGGCAGTAAGTAATGGTATGCTGATATAGTGAGATGCTAGGGGACAGAAAGTTTTTTGTCATCTCCTTGATGTGGACTTTAGAGTATAAATCTCTAGTTAGAGATTTATAGCAGCATTTGAAATGCAGTAGACTAACTAGATATACAAACTACAGTCTCTGTGTCTGTGATGTCTACCCTGTTTAAGAGACAGTGGGCTGAATTCTGCCCTTGTCTATTGCCTAATAAAATTATGTCATTGTCTATTGCCTAATAGTAATAATACATGTATAACTATAGGTAAAACTGTAGTCAGTCTGCTGGGGAAAAACCAAGATTAATAACATTATTCCCCATTTTATTGATCAGTAGCTTTCATTGTTAAATCAATGTCCAGATACTTTGTCTTCAAATCGTACCAAGATACTGTATCAGCCACTTAGATTACTGACCTTAGACTTTTTTGCGACCTTCCTTGCCTACGTATTGAATCCCTCCATTTTTTTCCTATCCTGCAGATAAATCTTCCCCTTCCAGGTTTATAATGCTATCATGAATGTTGTTTCTCATCTGTTTCTTGTTTGCCTTACTTGTTTCTCATAGAAGTAAGGATAACAGGAGCTCTGTCAGTCAACAGCAAAAAAGAAAAAATATGTTAAAGTGCAGGCATCAGTGGGATGCTTCTGATGTCAGAGCAGGTAAATGGGCCATTCAGTGGAGGACAGGCATGTAAATAGTTTATATTAAAAACAGCACAAATATTGAAATACTACATTTTTGTTAGAGCTAAATGAATATCAGGGCATCTGTGTTTCAAAGTACACTGCAATAATTGTTTTATTGAACCTTTTCCAAAGACCAGAAAGAAAGCAGCAAACAAGCATCTGCTTTCATTCTGTTACTTTCTGCTTGCCTCTCCACCTACACAAAAATAATGCAAAAACTATAACTGTTTTGGGTACTGCATTGTAAGAGGGATGTAAAGAATCTGGAGAGGGTCCAGAGGTGAGCAAAGATAATGATAAAAGCCTTTGAAAGCCAACTGTAGCTGGAGAAGTTGAAAGAAATACGCATGGTATGATTGGAGAAAGGAGATTAAGAGGAGACATAGTGGCAGTTTTCAAATATTGGAAAGGCTGCCAGCAGAGAAGATGGTGAAATACTGTACTCCCTTGCTGAACAGGATAGAACACGTAGCAATGTGTTTAAAATACAGTAAAGCAGAAAAAGAAACTTTTTCAAATGTAAGACCAGCAAGACAATGAAACAAACTGCCTTGGGAGGTTGTGGAATCTCCTTCACTGGAGAAGCTGGCCAGAGACACCTCTGGGATCGCTTATTAATAACGTTTTGTGCAACTGTTCAAGGTGCTGATCCTACGCATTCCTTCCAACCTTATGATTCTATTATACATTTAGTATTTGTTATTGTGCAAATGGTAGAAATAATCTTACTACATCCTCTTCCTGTGGAAAACATTGACTATAACACATGATTGGTTTTCTTCATTATACCAAGCACACTTAACCCATTGGGAATACAAAAGGGTTTTCCTATGGCTTCAGCCACCTACTTGTGGCACATTTCCTCATAACAAAGCTGTAAAGTTCAAGGTCTCCACCTTTGCTGTTGCTTTTGATGAAAGGCTTGTGGGCCCAGAAGATAATTTGCAAATACAAAAAATGACTCTTTTCAATTTCATAGACAAAACCTGAAATGAGTTAAACTTCTGTATTAACTAGTTATATACCCCTGAATACCATACAACCCTGTCTTCAATGCATTTTTCCCTGCAGCGCGCACATGCCATTTGAAGGCCTATTACTTGCAGTTTACACATGGGGACTCAGTAAAAGGGGGAGTTACCCGTGATTCTACAAATATGTGGCAAAAGATTTGGGTGGCCACTGATGCATCTCCAGAATACAGGACATCCTCTTGGTGAGGGTCTGGAGAATTGGTTCCCCCAGCCAATCAGAGGTGGGGGTGGGTCCCCCACCTGCTCAACCAATCAGCAGTGAAGGGTGGGGTCACCAGGGCCATTGGCCAATCAGCAGCAAAGGGCAGGACCACCACAAAAAGACCAAAAAGATGATTCATGAACCCCATGTTGACAAACATGTGGTGTCCTGTTAAATGAAGGAAACCAAATGCTAGTATCAGCAGCAAGTTTGTGAGTCTCTACAGTGCAGCCAGCAAGGAACCTCGCCTTGCTCCCTCTGCATGGTGGTTTCACATATTCCACAGCTCTGCCATTCTCTCCAGACAGTCCATCCTTGAGAGAACATGGCATAGCAGGTGCAAGGCTCAAGCACCCCCTCCCCGCACTGCGATCTGATCTCATTCCACCCCAGCTCCATGCTTGGGATCCAGGGGCACACACTGCCCAGAGATCTCACTTGCTTCCCTATCAGCATTCAGCACAGATGCTGGGCACCTGAGAATCTGCTCTAGCCACATTCTGATCAAAGCTGGGCTGAGTGTTGTTGGTAAGTGTTGGACGCCTGTGTCAGTATAGCTAGCTGCCCAGCCCAGCAGGACCTTCCTTTCCTTCCCCAGGAGACAGGTAGGCTTGCCTGTCCTGGAGAAGAAATAATGGTTTCATGAGTTGGTCCAGCCACCCAGGAGCCTGGAGACCCCTCTTCTCAAAGCTCCCTCTCCCTGTGCATCAGGACACCCTGGGGACTCACTGGGCTGGTCTGTGGGTGCAAAGATGGTGACAAGAGCCTCCTCCCAGTCCCACCTGCGTTCCAGGAGTTACAAATACAATGCTACTATTAACTTGTTCTGAGGCAGCACAAGGGGGTGTGTGTGCAGGCAAACTGTCTGGCTCTGGCAGCTCAGCTGCCCCTGGGACCTAGGCCCACCTATACATGCCCAGCACATGGTCAGGGAGCTCAGGTATGCAACAGTGCCTTGACTCTTGCTGTGCCTGCATGTGCATTGCAGTCACAGCTCCTCCCACAGGTGCAAAGCAACCAGCTTTTGGAATCCTTCACCTCCCTCTTTCC